>NW_026853479.1:0-13349 GCF_026571515.1 Ruditapes philippinarum
ACTTCATCTTTTTTAATGTTTTAAAAGATTATATGCCGGAGTAATGGACTTTTTATCTTTGCGTATTATGGATACTTTTTCTACAAAAAATTGTAAAATTACTTAATGTAAATTAAATGATATATTTGTATTTTAAATTCAGTTCCCTTTGTAGAAAAAGTATATAATTATATATTAAAAGTAGTATCAAAATAAAAGTTTCTAGCAAAGTTCAATAAGCAAATTTTCGGTCACTGTTTTGTTAAATATAATGAAGCATTTCCTCTCCATTTTCCAAAACGGGTATAAAGTATGATAATCAAACAATTTTAGTCCAGGGTTTGCATAAAAAATGTTAATATCATTTGATTGGAATAAACAGTATATACTGTTATATACTGTTATACTGTTATATACTGTTTATTGGAATAAACAGTATATAAAGCTGCATGCCTCCAACCACAATATTAGAAGAAAATCAAACTTGAGGTAAAATTTGTGCCATTTGCGCCAAAAAATCTCCCTTTGCGTTATTTAGACATACCGGTTCAATACACGGTTCACTCGGTCATATAATATGTTTGTTTGTTGTTTGTTTCATTGTACGCCTTTTCCCAACAGTATTTTAGTCATATAGGCGGGTAGTTTCCTAACCATGGAGAGTTACAAAATATATATGTATCAATTTTTTATTTTTTGTAGGAAATGAAGGTTATTGAATTAAAAGCATAAACCAAATATTAAAACATGTTTCAAATGAAAAATACTGTATTTTACATGGTTTTGAGAGGTAGGAGGGCTGTAGAGTGGGTGTGGGGGTGAGGGGGGGTGCGGGGGTAGTGACCAATCAACGCGCCGAACACCTATGGATCCGAGGCTTGAATATAAATTGAAGTGTAATTTAATGAATTGGTGCTATTTCATACAGTTCTTGTTATGACTACAACTGAAATATCCAATTATTCTGAAAATTTATTATATGGCGGCCATCTTGGATTTTGGCGGCCATATTGAATTTTTAAAAAGTGGATCCCAGGCTAAAATGAATTGAAATACGATTTCCTGCCACCATGCCAAGTTTCATGCTTTTCACAAGAGGTGCTCAATTCACCCTATTTTTGCACGGATTTCTTGGACTAAAACAGCATCGTTTAGCAGACGACAATTTTCTTAGCAAACATAGGGTTAATAAAGTGAAGGGGAATACTGAAAGTATACCACCTTTAAAATGTAACACAAATAACAATAATTATTCAATGACAGATTTTGTAAAAGCTAATACGCTTAATGATTTTTTTGTTTCCATTTCAGACCTTGACGAATCAAATATTGATCTTCCAGATTTTTTTTATTAAGAACAGAAGAGATTCTTGAAAATTTTGCAATAAGTGAACAGGAAATTACATATATTTTGGCAAATTTATTCGTAAACAAAGCATCCGGGCCTGACGAAATTAGCCATAAAATGTTAAAGAAACGTCTAAAACACTGTGCAAACCACTCTCTTTGCTTTATAGCCGTTCTTTATCAGAGAAAATATATCCCTCTAGTTGGAAATTAGCACATGTAATGCCTCTTTTTAAAAAAGGTGACAAAGATATACCGTCAAACTACAGGCCTATTTCTCTAATTAGTTGCACCGGCAAAGTTATGGAACGTATCGTTTTTAAACATATTTTTAACTATCTTCATGAAAATGCTTTAATATTTCAAAATCAATCAGGTTTTCTGCGAGGTCATTCAACTGTTTTTCAACTTATAGATATATATGATCAAATTTGTAAAGCTTTAGACAAAAAAGAATCAACATGTATGGTTTTCTGTGATATATCAAAAGAGTTTGGCATAAGGGTTTAATTTTCAAATTAAGACAGTACGGAATTTCAGGTGATTAATTCTTTGGCTAGAAAATTATTTAATGAATAGAAATCAGAAAGTCTTTGTTGGGACTTCTTTTTCTACTTTACGTTACCTTCATGGCGGTGTCCCTCAAGGCTCGGTACTTGGGCCTCTTTTGTTTTTAATTTACGTTAATGATATTGCCGATTCCCTTTTAAGTATAACACGACTTTTTGCAGATGATAGTTCTTTAGCTGTGTCTACAAATAATATTAGTACGATGGAATATAAACTCAATCATGATCTCAATATGTTAAATAAATGGTCCAAACAATGGTTAGTTAATTTTAATCCTTCTAAAACCGAGGTTATGTTCTTTTCGTTTTGTAATAGAGATCGCCCACAATTATACTTTGATAATGTTCAATTAAATTTTGTAGAGCACCATAAACACCTCGGCGTAACTCTCAGTCAGGATGGATCATGGCACGAACATATTACTACTATAGTTTCTTCGGCATCAAAAATTTTAGGTTTTATGAAAATGATAAAGTTTAAAGTTCAAAGAAGTACACTCAATAATATATATATTTCATACTTACGTCCTCGTCTGGAATATGCTTCACTTTTATGGGATAATTGTACCCAGTATTTATAACATTTATGGCAACGATGAAGTATTATATATAGTGCCTTATTTAAGCCATACGTGTTTTTGCCCCGCGACCCTGCCAAGCGAAAGTCGAAAATTAACAAGTTAAAATTGTGGGGTCGTGGAGCGAAAACACACAAGTTAGCGCAAGGGCGCGGAGCGAAGTTAAATAAATAAAACTTTGCCGCGCGCCCCCCGCTAATTATCGTGTTTTCGCTCCGCGCCCCCGCCGTTTTATTTCTTAAATCTCGCCCGCATCCCCGCGGGGCGAAGTTTTATTTATTAAAATTGGCCCGGCGCCCTCGTTAATAAGCTTGTTTTTACTCCGCGCTCCCGCAATTTTAACTTGTTAATTCTCGACTGGGTTTGCGAGGCGAAAACACGAATGGCACAAATCAGCCACCATAGTCTTATGCGACTGCATTGATTAAAAATTAGGCATGATTCAATTAAAGATGCTTGGTAGAAAGCTGGCTTTGTTACTTTTCAATAACAGTTACAAAAACAACAATAACAACAACAAAAAGCTGGTTACGAATTTTAAAAAAACGCCACATGGCTGAATTCTGATGCAATGGAATTTGACCATTTCGCCACCACAGAAACATGCTGTAACATTTATGTTTTGAGCCATGCACATTAACTCCAACTAAAAAAACTGAAACGTTGAGAATGCCTGAATATTCTGTACAAAATAAAATATTGCTCATTATAAATGAATTCATCTTCTGTCATCATTTGTTTAATTGAATCAGTGTTTACGGAGTTACAAATGTAACCATAACTTATCGCTAGAACTACAGTGACAGTAACACCTTTTACGAGCGTTCTTATGCGTTAACTAAAAAGAAAATGTATCGAAAACAGTCAAGGAATGAGGGATAGACTATATGACATTGATTTACTGCCTTTACGAGACAAAAATGACCACTAACTAAAGAAGATGCATTTATTCACCTTGGTTTGTATGACAAATATATATAAATAAGTAAAATGTAAGAAAGTCTGATAAAATAATATATAGCCCTTCTTCAACTTATTTCTTTAGTCAAGTAACAGCTTCACGAGGCTAGTGTATTAATGACTTTAAATTATGACAAGATGACTTGTCATTAGGCAAGCAAATAAAAAATAATCCAAGCATTATATTAATTCTAAAAACTCTATACTCTATATTCTATTTAAACTTCTTATAAAAACTCAGCTTAATTTGTACATTTAAAGCAGCTTTTCTCAAGATTAATTCTAATGTTCATTAAATATATGAACGTCGATTAAAACATATAATATTATCAAATGAACAAAGAAATGATATACATATTCCAAGCAGCACTTTCAAACCACCTTAATTATTTTAAAAAAGACATGTAAAACTATTCAAAAACAGCTCCTACTGCGCTATTTATGCAGCAAAAATTTGGTAAATATATATGGCAAAATCAGTCATTCATTACATTCAAAATTTATTCAATTGTAAATATATTAATACTTTTTTTAACATCTTTATACATTTTGTTTTTTCAGAATTAATTTCTTGAAAATGGTTGGCTCATGTGGAGAAATGCATCTTTAAAATGAGACTATGTTATTATTTGCCTATATTTTTTTCCAAATCGGCAGCGAAAATGTTTGCCTTTAAAGAATAGCGTTGGTGATTTCACTACCCTTAATTTGTATTGCTCGAACGAAATAATAATTGTCCGAGCCTACAGCCTTCGTAGTTAATTAATTCATACGCATTAAAACTCCAAACCGGTGATAAACATAAACTTATATCATTTCTTGATAGATATTTGAGCATATTAAATGACAACGTATTCTAGGGTCTTTTTCAATTATTCTGTCTAGAGGAAGGAAGATAATAATCGTTGTAGTATTAAAGTAATGTAACAAAGTTTAGGCCACTTTCATAGAACTTATTAGGTTGTTATTTTTTAATGTTTATATTTCAACTTCATATGATTTTAAAAATATCTTTAAGTGTAAGGATAATATCTTTTTCACATAAATACATGTAACAGCTTCCGGAATAAGTTTGCACATCCGGGATTTTCGCAAACTCAGCTACCCTTTCTTTAGTACTTAGAGAATAAATGAAGAGTTCAGTTAACAATGTGTATAAAGTTAAACAGAAACTGGTCTTTAAATTTCACTTATCCCTAACAACGAGTGCTCGGCAGACAATCAAAGTTGAGTCCCCCATGGGGTTTTATTATTCTTCCACTGGGGTTTTGCTATCCCAAGGGAAATCTGATACTTTATTTATAGATGAAATAATTTTTAAAAAATGCGATGATTGTCGTCATATGAAATAGCCTAGGAAATGGAATAAACTTCTTTAAAAAAAACTTTTCGCGTGTGGAAACAATAATATGAAATGCAGATATTTTAATTGTAAAATGTCAAGATCATTCGGATAATATTTTCAGTTAAAGGATTTAAATCTATATCGTAAGAAATATTTTTGACAAATTTATAAATAGTAAAATGATGTTAGTTTCATTATTATATGGTTGAGTTCCGAAAAGGTTTTAACATAGAATGTCTCTGTTATTTAATACACATGGATTATGTACGTAAACAGAATAAAATATTCTAGAACAAAATCTTATTTTGCTATTTTTGTATTTTTTGATCGCAAGATCAGTAAATACATAGCTAACATCCACGGTCTAACACAAAATTTCCTCACAGACCTAACAACGCAAAGTAGTTCTCACTTAAAGCTGCTTAAAAACTAGCAATTTAAAAGAAAGAATAATATTTAATGTAGGCATTAAACGAATTACAGTGCATTTAACGTTTACATTAGTCAATACAAATATGAGGTTACAATCACAAATTTCGCGGATGAATATCTTTTTTACCCAATGAAAAATGTTCGACTATTTCCGTAAAACTTAATCAATGAAAATGCTATTTTTAGCTATGTCGATTACCGAATACCCCAGAGCGTAGTACACAAATAAATCTGACTGTCGGGTAATGGAATATATACATGTCGGACTGTTTTGGCGAGAAGATTTTCGCTTAATTATTTTCATCAGTGTTTAACAACAGGTTTATCGTGAACAAAATACCTCGAAATTAATAAGGATTACAAATACGAAATGAAAATTCTCAATTTTAGAATTACAATATATTTGTTTTTATTCAAGCTACATACGTATTACTTCACTGTGGTGCAGAGGTAGCGCGCTCGTTTAGGGTGTGAGAGGCCTAAGGTTAAAATCCTTGTCGAGGCAACATTTTTTTTGAAGTGTCTTTTTTAAGGAAGTAGCCACGATATGCAAGGATAAAGTGTGGCTGTAATAAAAATTGAAAAATGATTTTTGATGCAACTCTAGGCATGCAAAATTCCATATGTATCAATCACAAAATATTAAACGCAGTCGCTGCGTAAGATGAATAATAGTATATAAAGATAAACTTATACAAGAAAGATCAGAAAATACCACAGAGAATGCAGCCCTTTGATTTTATTAGGGTTTTATCCGTTTAGCAATGATTAGGTTTAAACATATTTATTGAACAAAATAAGTGAACAATATTCACAGTTATAATAATTTACAATAACACAGTTCATGGCAACAACGATAAGTAAAAGTATTCAAATACATTCACATAATAGTTAAGTATTTTACAATGATTTCCGCGTGCGCAATTATCTTTTTAAGATAATTAACTACCATGTCTATTTCAAAAAAGCATTTTGGAAATTGTTTTTTTTAAATTCAAACAATGATTTTGTGCAGCAGGTATATAGTTTATAATTATACTTAACGGTTCGGTACTTTCAGTTCTAGAGCCTCAATGTATATGGGAATTGTTCAATATAAGACCGTTAAGAGGTGTGCATATAATTTTTATCACCGATTGGCTATCGGCTTATCGATACATCTATTTGATTGACAGCTGTCATCTGGTCAATTTCACGGATAAGCCCAATGTATTATATCGTTGTTTATAGTCTTTGAATAATAAACCACTGTATGCATGAAATCACATATACATTTAACTGATACACTAAAAATACATTAATATACAACATTTGAAAATTAACCATATCTCTAAAACAGACACCGGTTTAATATTTCTATCCCCATCAAATGTACAGTTTCATTAAAATAGCGTCTTTCACGCAGCTCCTGAATTATAAATACAAGCCTTATTGTCTTAACAAGTCATTATAAGTAAGAAATCACATGTATATGTGCTCATGTATTACAATGACATCAGGCTACCCTTGATAAAACTAATATAAAAATGCATTATATAAAACAGTGTTATGACATTTAAATATATCTACATGATCTATAAACCGACACAGGCCTCATCAAATAACCATATTAAAGAAAATACTACCGTATGTACAATGTCGTAAAATAGTCGTCTGCTTACAACCGATAAAACACGGAAATATCTTAAATAAACCCTTACTACAAGACCCTATAATAATGTAACAAAAGAAACGAAAACAAAATAAAATAAAATAAAGCATAAGGTGTTGTTGTTTTGTATAATATGTTAATAAAAATGGCTATTAAAGATAGATAGATAATTTTATTGACGTAAATAGTACATTTATCTGTCTGTTAATCGGCGGTAATACCTACAATGACACGTATATTTTATAAACATTTGTGCATGGCTAGAAAAATAGCGATTTTAACTAAGTTTCAAGGACACATTATGATACTAGTCCTGGCTATATCTAAACTTCATATCTTTTAATCGGGTAGATCGTCTTATAACCTAAATTTATGAAAATATTGGGAAGTTAATGTGTAAGAAATTAAGGATAAATGGGATCACATCAAAATCTCGCATGGGGAAGTGCATTTACGTCGAAAAAATCAAAGAATCTACCAAATATTTATCAAATCAATACGAGTAATTGTTTATTCTTTATACGAGAAATATATCTCGTATATATCATTCGTTTATATTGACTTAAAGTCAAGAAATAAGCACTCTATTTATGAGCAAAAAGACAATTATTAAAGGCAAGTGCGGCCGTGTATCATACATATAAATCCTTGGTGAAGAACATTTACCTTTATATTCCTATAAGCAATAACTTATATAAGCATTAATAATAAAATAAATTTCAAGGGATCATCTTACTTCAAAATAGTTTTACATTCATTTGAAGCACATCAAATTCCGTACGGAATAGTACATATTAACAGATTATAGCGAGAATTACGCACAGACGAGGGCACCTAAGCTTGGACTTTTTTATGAATGAATTATTCATTCCTGACGGTTTTCATATTTGTACTATCCTTAGTTTTCTTTAGGCTGCTAGGCTGCCAGGCTGCCAGGCTACTAGGCTGCTAACTTCACAAATTTCACAGTATCGAAAAAAACAAAAAACTTCAATTTTCAAAAAAAAAAAAAAAAAAAGATCGCGATACTGATATTAGACGTGGAATGATATAAGTATGTGCTACCGATTAATTTCCGACGGTATTCATGTTTGTATTACCTTGAGTTATCTTTAGGCTGCCAGGCTGCTAGACTGCTTACTTCACAAATTTCACAGTGTCAAAACAACAACAAAAAACAAAGTTCAATATCTAAAAAAATAAGATCGCGATACTGAAATAAGACGTGGAATGGTCTTAGTATGTGCTACCGAGTCATTTACGACGGTTTTCATGTTTGTATTATCCTTAGGTTTCTTTAGACTGCTAGGCTGCTAGGCTGCCAACTTCGGACTGCTAGGCTGCCAACTTCCTAAACATTGATAATGATGATAATGAAAATAAACTTCAAAATAATATGTTTGCAAAACCAAATAATTATCGAATGTTATCGCGTAGTAAAAATTATCTAAACATCTTCATCTAAAAATAAAATGATATTGTCACATTTTCATAAATATTTGTTATTCGTAATAGTCATTTACGAGATCATTTAAATTTCGATGCATTTAAAGTATTTTTATTCATTTATGTAAACGAATAAACATGTTGAATATTTACTTTTATTTCATGCTTTCCAGTGTTTTATTGTAATATATCAGATGATTTTATCTGATAAACCACTAGTGAAATTTATAAAATATAATTTCCACTGTAGCTGGACTATATCTGAATGCGGATGAAAAGAAAATCATAACTAAATGGAATAACAGGCAGAAATAAATGCCGTCATACGTAAATTTTGCTTCTTTAGGAAAAGAAAGTCGATGTCACCATACATCATGTTAAAATGTAACAAAATTAGAGAAATTTAACAGAACTATATTTCAAAACTGATGATGTGACGTCATGATGTGATGACGTCACAAAGGAGAATGCGCGACGTTACGCGGTAAAATCAGTAAAAATCACTTAAAAAGCATGAAATAAAAAGAAAATTTATTTTTTAACATATAAGATTGAAATATATTTCATTCGTGAACACCAGCTATTATATTTTCACTCGTGGCTACGCCACTCGTGAAAATATTATCTGGTGTCCACTCAGTGAAATTATATTTCAATCTTACATGCAAAACACACAAATATCCTCTATATATTATATAAAATTATACAAACTTACAAAAATAATAAGAGGATATTTTTTCGTTTCAGTGAAATATGGAATATATTTTCACGAAACATAAAAAAATAACCTTTTTACCAAAGAAAATGGTAACGAATCCCCTTGCTTGCTACCAACTGCAATTGTACAGCGCGCAGTAATTTATGCGTAAGCACGCGCTGTTTGGCGCTACATTGTGACGTCATGTAAACAACTCTTTAAACGTCTGTATTTTTCTGCATTTGTACAGCGCTCAGTAATTTATGCGTAAGCACGCGCTGTTTGGCGCTAAATTGTGACGTCATGTTAACAACTCTTTAAACGTCTGTACAGCGTTAATTACTGAATTAAGATATTCAATTTGGTGTTCGGATTAATTTTCTTAGTTAGACCATTTTCTATCATGCTAGATAGTTTTCAAAACAAAATTCAAGAAAATGTTGTTTTGTATTTATCAGAATTTTCAAACAAAACGGCGAAAGAAGTCCCATAAAATAAATATGAGTTTTATTTATTTTTAAAAAATATGAAATATATTTGACTGATATAGCACCATATTTCATGGGTAAAAATTAAATAATATATTATATCATAATCAATTACAAACTTACAAAAAAACTTCATTTTTAATTATATGGCCTTATATAAACGGTTGCTTGCGATATAACAATCGCCTAGCGTCAGGCTATATTTCCAAACAACCATCTATATAGGACAATATTACCTATCTAAAATATTTTATAATTAATAATCTAATCTAGCACGCATTGTTATAATCTTTTCATTTGCATTTGTATCTGCTATATATATATTGATGCTACTTTACCGATGAATTATTGGCATAATTAATAAGTATTGATAATGTTACATAATAAATAATGGAATTCACTGCGGAACATATATGGTCCTCAAGAGAGTACGGAATTCTAAACGATATACGGTAAAAATAAGGGTTACAGGCCTGGATCCGTCAGGGGTTGAGCTTAAAGGACTGGAGCCCCAAAGACACCCTGGTCTAAAAAAAAAAAAATATCAAAGACGGAGTATTGGCAAAATCTTGCTTTAGATAATGTAAGTCGCTTAGTCCTTGTATATTTTAGCCTTGACCCCTGCTGAGTTTCATGTCAGTTAAAACACTGTATGTCTTTAGGCATTTTTTTTCAACATAATGTTTTTGATTCAGGTCATTCATACGCTTTCATAGATAACTCTTTGTCAGTGAATAAGCATATTAAGCGTCTACGTGATACTGAGTAAATAAGCTTAAGAATCGAAAGATATGTGCAAGTAAATTAGTAATAGCTCCCTCGAATGTGATGATGTTTTTTTATGTTTTTGTATTTTCTGCCATGTTATTCCATGTATGCTTTTTTATTGTTTAACGACAATGACCTTGTAATGTTTAAGTCGAATAAAAATATGTGCTATTTCATTTTCAAAATTATTCAGCGAACTCGTAGTGAATTATGATTCAATCGTGATATCGTGGCTGAAATTAGATAAAGAATATAGAATACTTCTTTTAATTTGTTAACCTGGAGAATAAACATTAAAAGGTTAGATTATTATATTAGACACTGTACAGAAAAAAAGCAGATCAAACTAATAAACATGTTAAAGTTAGTATAATGAAGGCACAAAAGAGCCCCGCGGTGCGGTACATCACAAGGTTGTTACGCAATATTACGTTATGAAAAGAGTCTTTTATTAGTGCGGTAAGATATCATAGCAATGAATTATATTGATGCCGATAACATGCACTGATGACATTTGATATATATTGAATACATATCTATTGATTTAAAGGTCACGATAGATAGGAGAAAAAGGCGGAAACGATAAGATAATTGTCGATCGAACGATTAATATCAACTAATGTATACATGTATACCTACAGCGCTTTAGTATTTCTCTATTTGCTAAAGTCGTACTTTTGTGTTGAAATACTGAAATTTCCACCATGAAATTTCTGGAATTTAACCGCAACATCCAATTCATAAAAAGAGTGGGGCAGTCTTGTTATATTTCGACAGAAGTATATCTTATTCTAAACATTTTCCAATAGTCACAGTTAGTATAATAACAATTATAAATCTTTTGAATTATGCAGTCAATACAGCTAATATTGAAAATGAAAACATGAGCATAATGTTACTTTAGCTACATGGAGAGCAGTCTGCATATCACGTAATATTACATACTAAAAACAGACGATAATTTAAAAAAAAACGGAAGTATTGTACCTCGAACGTCATTCATTCCCTGTGGTCTGGAGACCGCAGGGTATTGGTACGCGTTTAACTTTTGAGGCATGGAGGAGCACGTGACCTGTTTTCGGTATATGGAGGAGCACGTGATCTGTAAACCTTACATGATTGGTTAATTGACCCTTTCGAAAACCTGGCTAAATACCGTTTGCCGGTACGTGACTGATTTAGCTCTAAGGAATTAGGCAGAATTACATCTAATTAGAACAAAAAAACTATTACGTGATATTTCTAATTTTCTATAAATATTTTACCGTTTAAAGTTGAAAAACTTGAATGATGTGTTTGAAAATTATCAAAAAAGTTTCTTTAATGAATGTATCTTAAATTTTACAGACAATAAATTGATTATACGTGAAAATCTACAATATTAGAATATTCGATCGTAGCGGCATCTGTCATAATAAATAGAGATATTTTCTGCGTAAACTTGTGTGTGTTTACTTTATTATTTTGCTCGGAATTATTCATCAAATGGTAGGCCTATTTAATCATTTTCTTAAAATGAAATAATTGTTTAATGTTCGACCTTCTCCGGTTATCAACGGTCACCAGTTTCCAAAGACCTTCTTCTATATTGATCGACTATAATATTTATTATGTTGTCCCCCATAACACTACAATGTTGAAAATAGTTTAATGAAATATCTTATATCATTAAAAATGTTCCCCGCAGGAAACCATTTTACTTGTTTCTTCTTTGCTAATTTATAAAATGCAGGACTTTATCGGTACAATAAATTCAATATCGCACATAAAAAGGCATATATTCAGAATATTTCACCGCCATTGGCAACGTATTTTTGGCATGCGTTTCAACTTTTATGATTCCTAAATTTACGTAATATTTATAACTGTGTATTGTTTTATGCATATCTAATCAAAACATAGACTGAAATTACTTTATATCTACGATACAAGAGGAGATTAGGCGGGTATGATTTTCTATTTATGGAGTGAACACCCTGGTGATATTTACTCTTTATCTTTTCTAGATCCCTCCCGAAAGCATATATTGCTCGGCATATCCTCATGTCTGTAATTTATTATACTTGAGTGGAAAAAAAAGTTGTCTGTCCGCCTGTCTGTTTTCACTTACTTCATTAAAAAAACAAAACACTCCATAAATATATAATAATTTATATATACAATAGAATTGACATTTTACATTAGCTGTACACTCGGGCCAATATACCGAAAATCTGTGTCTGAACTACTGCCAGACGACGGGACCATCATTGGTTAACGGACAGGTATATGTTTATCTTAAAATAAGCCCGTGTCCCTTAAATATATGGGTTTAATTTTGTTTGTATCTTAATGAATACAGCAAAACCGACTTTATTTGTTATTGTCCGACTTTTCTTAGATATACATGTACTTGTATTTATTATGACTGACAACCGGCCTGAGGTGTCTAAAATTTATCTTTAAGTTTATATTCGTCTCTACACTGTAGTGAATATCTTATTGATATATCTTAGTGACTTACGTCCAGTGTAAGAATTGAACATTTCATTTACCGCGCGCTTTTCACCTAGTAAGTCATGTATTATGTTCACTCTCACGAATAAAGTCACAGATATATCTATGAATACATTCATTTATCGTAAAGTATACATGTGGCCCTACAATACTATCTATGTTTCATATAGATAACCTAGCAAATAGGGCTACTCCTAATAATTAAACATTATAAAAACACCAATTTTATTTGTTTTGGTCCGAATTTTCTGAAGCATACATGCACTTGTAGATTTAATAAACGGGAAAGGCACCTTAAATGCATTTGTATCCTGAAGTATATATATAAAATCAAAGTTTACGTTAAAACTGTTATGAAATTGTCATAGCTTCATTACAATCAATACAGAAATAAATTTTCCCGGATATTTGTCATGCTTACCTATTACAACTGAAGGACGTATATCTGAATAAGGATCTACGTAGATTATTTGTAATCCTGTCAGTGTCTTCTTAGTGTAGAGGTTCCAAGCAGGTAATTGTTAAATTCATATGCTCAAACCACTTCACATAGGAAATGACAAATTAGGCAGTATTAGTTTCAAATGATGAAA
>NW_026853480.1:0-12706 GCF_026571515.1 Ruditapes philippinarum
TCTTTCTCCGTTATACGACATGAACATTTAACCGGTAAAGCTTTAAAAGCAATGAACACATTATTGATAAATTGTAAAGACATGGATTTAAAACCCAAATTATTATGTCAATTATTTGATTCTTTTGTAGGCTCAATCATATCATATGCATCAGAAATATGGGGTTATAGCAAATCAAAAGATATTGAGCGTATTCACTTGAAATTTTGCAAAAGAATTTTAAATGTTAGAGCCAATACAAGCAATGTCAGTATATACGGCGAACTCGGCCGCTATCCATTGTATATAAATAGATATGTAAGAATAATTAAATTTTGGTGCAAATTGATAAATACTGACAACATAATTTTAAGGAAAAATATATGAATTAAGTTTATCTGATTGTTACAAAGGTAAAAAGAACTGGGTGTCAAATGTCAAAGAAATGCTAAATATGTATGGTTTATCCGAATACTTTTTTGAAAATAATATTGTAGATAGTAAATCTTTTCCAAAATTATTTAAACAAAGAATTATTGATAATTATATACAAACATGGCATTCATCTTTAGACAATAATTCTGTTTTAGAACTGTATAAAAATTGTAAAGAATTATTTTCATACGAAAACTACCTTAACATATTGCCTAAGATCTTAGATTTTACAATCACAAGAATAAGAATGTCTGCACATACACTAAGGGTACAAACGGGTAGATATGGGCAAAATAGAATCCCAAGGAGTGAAAGATATTGTTTATTTTGTAATACTATGGATTTGGAAGATGAATACCATTTTGTTTTGATTATGCCCATGCTATGTAGACATAAGGAAAAAATATGTGAAACAATATTATTACAAAAAGACCATCAATGTGTAAATTTATTGAGCTGATTTCTTCTAATAATAAAATTATTCTAATGAATCTAGCTAAATATCTGAGAGAATCGATTAAAAATCAGGAACACTTTTGTTAGTACTAACACTTAAATTCTATATTTGTTACAAATTTATACTCAAATTTCAATTGATTTGTTGTATCAAATATGTTTATACTCTGCTTAGGAAATCATATTACAAGTGATGATAATAACCTCTTAATTTTTAAATCCAGAATTGTTCATTCTCCAACTTTACATGGAATTCAATATTATATATTAAATCCTTTATTGTTTGTTAAATAGAAACGTGACATATTTACAATGTGTGTATTTATATTGCAGTGATGATGTACTATGTACAAATCCTAAATAAAATTATGTTCTGTTCTGTTCTGTTCTGTTCTGTTCTTATAGCTCATACTTTAACAACTCAACGACGAATTGCATCTTTCTTGGTAAAGAAGAACAAATAACAGTTGAAAGATATTGCACATTATATTTTAATCAGTTGAATTGACAGAATAAATAATATGGATATGATGGCATGGAGATACACTTAATATTGTACATGATCTGGACCATACATTGCATTTTTACAGACTCTTCCGCAACCTTCTGAGCAACAAAGTTGTCCCATTCTGCACTCTCTATCGGACAGACAATTTCTGCTTGGGTCAAACACACATATTCCAGCTAAACCAGAGAGTGGTGGACACCTTCATGAAAACGAAATATTACGGTTTTAGTTGTTTCAAAGTATTTGACCAAGGCAGTGCTGTAGGCGGCGTCATCTATTATATCATGAACAGGAGCTATAAATTAAATTATTAATCATCTAGGTGTTAGAGTTATTAGATATTTTGATCTTGGCATATGTAACGTATTGGAAATTAAACAAAATACGATATCTGATTTTTAAAAATCTTGCATAGTGGTCAAGAAGCGCGTAGTTTTAGAATGAAAACTCCAAAGTCTAATTATTTTGATTTTTTTTCAGTAATGTAAATATGGTTTAGTCATTTTAACAATGCATTTTCCTACAGCATCGGGTGTCTCCAAAGTAACACTTTGTACTTTCGGCACATGCATGATGGTCCATCGAAAATATTACACGTGCCATATTTTGGCCGTTTGGGCAGGTATCTGAAAAAAAAGTTAAATGCTTACAACAATATTGAAAATTCGATTATCAATCAGTTTCATATATTTCAAATGAATAAATTGAAATTTTGCAGTAGCTTTAACAAAAGTGTTTGTAGAAAAGTAACAATAGTACAAAATTCTTAAAATAATGATTACAGTTTTGAGTATAAAATTTAGAACATATAAATGTAATTAAAGTCTCTTTTTCAAAGTATTGTTTTGTTGTCTTCATGAACGAGTATTCACAGAGCTCATATTGAAGTGTCATGTTCACTAATTGACTGATAAAATATTTGAGGCCAAAGAAATATTAATTAATCCTCGTCAGACATAAATAAAAATTTGGAAAAACGAGATCAACTGAGAAAAAAAAACAAATAACGATAAGTTATTATATTGCAGACTCAGTTTTATCAAGCATGTTCATGATATATTACTGACAGTGCAACATCTCTTAAGAAGTCATAGCTCGGGTGAAGCGTTTTGACTCAATATTGACTTTATTTGAGACAGTATAATAATATAATAATACCAGCTATTTGTGTTGACTTTTTTTGTCCATGGACCCGATTTTTTTCAATTAATCCCTTCGATTTACAGCTAAAAATAAATTCGGATGCAAGAACTCCTTTCGATTTCTATTATGTAAAGTCATATATTGGTTTCCCATTCGGTGATTCGCAGCATGTCATATAAGTGAATGAGAACGGAAACAAATTTTACGCCAATTAATTAAGGCAGTATAAAAGACAAAACAAAACAAACTTAAATTCGGTAATTTATTTCTTGCATAAAATAAAAATTCTGTATCTTCTACAGGAAATTATTAATTGTTCTGTAGGACACAGTGGATTATACATGTATGTACGTGAATTCGAAAGCTATAAATAGATGATCATGCTTAACATTGTGATGTCCGAAATTCTATTTATAGAATTAGTTTTGACCAAAACGGCCATTCGTGTCGCCCGCTATGGTAATAACGAACTGTGAAGTGAAATACAAACATATTCAACAATAAATTGCAATCTTTAGAACATTATCGAAAAAATATTTAAGTAAGCCATTTTTTATAAAATTATTAAATCAAAGAATTATCATTTTGAAATTGTCTTTTCCGTAGGTTCTTTCCGGTAAATTAATTTTTGATTCTATTTTGTTTGAAGGCAATCGGTTTTATTGTGGCTTGAGTGGAATGTTGATTTGCCGAATACGGTGACATTTAAACAACAGAAACTTTCGTCTGAAGTTTTTACATGAGGTGTTATGGGTTTATTGATAGTACAAGGATTTTGAAGCAATTCAACAAAATAGTAGATTGAATGTCCCATTAAATCAATTAACAAAGCACTTTATTTATCATCAGTGTCAAGGACGTGTAGCTTTTATATCTTTGACTCGCATGAACATGATGTTAGTGAATTTCCGCATACTTGTCTCAAATTCGGGTAACAGTCTTCCATTGATGAATAATGTGTTACCATATCAACATGCCATGCAAATTTATGCATGATTTTTAATGAACCATTATTTTTGTCAACGCGTATTACAAAAAAAAATCCTGCATTTGATCTTTTTGAAATTCATCCCGAATTTTTCATTCCAGTGTGTGTTCTACTTTCAGAATTTATCTTGGACTTGAAATATAAAACTACTGTATCTTAAGTCCAAGCACGGATTTATATTAATATAAATCCGTGGTCCCAGGTATTAAAAGGAACCATTTTGTTTTTAATTTGACATGAAAAAATGCATGTTTTATATATATTACTATATTAATCCCTTTTCTTACTATTTTTATATACTGTTTGTATTTCTGTTACAATTATAATAACAAAGAACAGAACTGTTTTGTATGTTCCAAAGAAAACACATCACATTTAATAATATTCTTATCTCTAGTACATGATAAGTATAACTATGCAAATTTAAATGATTTACAAAACATCCGGAATAATGTACAATAGCATTTAATCTAAAAAGAAAATGGTCTTTTCGGTAATTAAGGTATCTGTAATGAGCTCATTTTTTGACTGGAGCTTCTCAATTGCTGTGACAGTGGTGATAAACAAAAAGAAAAAGAAAATATCTTATCAATACAACATTTTGCTTTGACGCATCTTGTTCAGGTTGACAGTCAAACCCGACGTCACCTAGCTTTTACACCACACATTCCGTCTTGTCCAAATGGGCATTCATCTGAAACTATATATACAGCTCAATAGGTAGAGCGTTGGACTGTGAATCGGGCGACTCGATCAGGTTCGATTCCCGGACGGCGCAGGTCAATGTCGTTGCGATTGATCAGGAAATCCTGTCAACAGCCATTCGCACTGTACCTCTGCTCTGGCATGTACAGAAGTTTCAGTTTCTTGCAAAAGTGAAGGTAACTAATACTGGTAGGCTGCTTGACAGCCTGTCCAGGAACGATACGGTGGTTGAACTGCGCTCTGGTGAATTCAATGTGGCTTATTGTCGTGATCCGGAGTGAAAACTACCAACACCACCATCATAACTGACAGCAGTTCACTACAGTAGTGACCATATATCTATACTAATTTATCATTAATACTTAACGTACAAACCAACATGCATTTTTTATCTTATTTTTCTACAAAACTCGCTACATGTACGTATACTCAAACCACAGTTACAATTTAACAATCCTTATTGAGCCACTATAAATGCCAATTCGTTCGGCTGTTGTTGTTGTTGTTTGTTTTTTTTGTTGAATATTCTTCTTAATTATTTCTTCATAACAGGACAGCAGGCTTCAATAATTTCATTGATATTTTGAAAGGGCGAAGAACAGCTGAAGAACACAGGAAAAAATGTTGGTCTATCCTGGTACCACCTCTTTAAAAAACTTTTTTTTTTACTCTATTTTTTCTTATCGTACAGGCGTTATGTGAAGACATAACATACAACATATTAGCCCTGGGACATTTCCTATAATTGTAATCAAGATAAAAAAAAATTTAACATGCACACATGTATAAATTTCAAAAACTTTTAGCGGGGTTTGCCTAAAATACGAAAGTGTGATTTTTGACGAAAGTGAGCGAAAGTGACTTTTAGAATTTGAATTGTACCGTTTTAATAGAATTTTACAGTAAAATTGCTGTTTGTAGGCGTATATTATTAGAAACTAATTATATATATATTATAATAATAACTATAATCATGATTTCATCGCCATTGGCCTAATTTCTATATACAAGTTCAGCGATCTTCCTTTCTCTTGCATAGAAAAATACGAAAGTTACTTGTAAAGTATTAAATATAGAGATTAAATTGAAAATGTACTAAATTTGCAGTTTGTGTATTAGAAAAAAATATTATCAATCAGTATTATGATTTATAGTTTTATATCCCATTTTTTGCATAATTTCTATATACAAAATAAGCGATCTTCCTTTCGCTTACATTGAAAAATACGAAAGTGACTTGTAAAATATCAAATACATGTATAGAGTTTGGATTGAAAATGTCCTTAAATTGCAGTTTGTAAACGTATATTTTCAATATTTTCAGAAATTGATAATTTGATATTCAACACTATATTTTAGTTAAACTCTATATTTGATATTTTAGAGGTCACTTTCGTATTGTCTATGTGAGCGAAAGGAAGATTGTTGAACTTGTAATTATGTTGAAAAAATGGGGTAAAAATCATCATAATGATTATAATAATATTAATTTTGGATATTAAACGCCTGAAAATGCATTTATGTATAACTTTCAATTCAATGCTTTATTTCATATTTTACAAGTCACTTTCGTATTCTTCAATGTGAGCGCAAGGAAGACCTCGATCAGAACTTGTGCATAGACATTATTCAAACAAATGGTGATTAAATCATCATAATGATTATTATTGAAAACAGATATTATATATTTATGATGATATACGTCTGCAAACTGCAATTTTAGTATAAATTTCAATTTAAACTCTATACTTAATATTTTACATGTCACTTTCGTATATTTCAAAGTGAGCAAAAGGAAGATCTCAGAACTCTTGTGTATAGAAATTGTGCAAATGAATGGCGATTAAATCATCATAGGAATTATTTTTGAAAAGAAATATTATTAGTTGATAATAATATACGAACAGAAAATTCACTATGAAATTCTATTAAAACGGTACAATTCAATTTTTTTAAAAAGTCACTTTCGCTCACTTTCGTCAAAAATCTCACTTTCGTATTTTAGGCATACCGCTTTTAGCGCACATAAAAGAAATGGCACTTCGTGTACACAATTTAATTATATACAGCAATAGACTCAAAATATAACCAGATTTTACTATGGGTGACTTAAAATGATTCTAAAGAACTGTTTTCAAGGGTCTATCCCGTACCGGTGGGGCACGGAATTGTCCTGTTATTGTTGTACGGTAAGAACGGCACGTAGCATAGATATATTCGGAATGCTGGATGCTTTGTGTTTATCGTTGTAAACCCGGAAAATGAAACTACAAAGAATTTTTTCTTAATTTGTCATCTTATCTCACACTTTTAATCAAAATGCACTATTTAATCATTTTACTGAACATAGTCTTATGTATACAGCTAGCGCTGTCTACTGATTTTGGTAGGTATCATTTATATATAAAATAAATCGTAATTTATCCATCCATATGATAAAATTATTTTATGGACTCGTTTAATTTAAATGACATGAAATTATGAGATATCAAAAATACGCAGTATTAATTAGTCTACTTTGTATGCATGCATATTAAAATGCTTGTTTCTTTTCTTTTTATTTCATTAGTTTAACTTGCATGATTTAATTAGATGGGTAACCGTAACCTTATGTCATCACTTAATTTACGTCATTACTATGGAAGTAGCTTAAGGTCTTCAGCGTACCCGTTTATATATATGACATGACGTGAACGCTGAAGATAACCCCGTAGGGAAAGTCCACCAATAATCGTGCCAGGAATCTGACACGCTCGTATTTATTTATCGAACATGCCACGAAGTAAAGTGAAGCATACCTTGATAAAACGATATATAATCTGTTGATAAGCCAAGGATGGACAAATGAAAATCTTATTAGGAACATAAACTACCTAATAGTTTCCGACAGGTAAAAATTTCGGCACTTGGCCGCCATATTGCCAAAATGTTTGACCACGTGATTACGAGATTGACCTTTATGAACCCATGTGCCTCCAATATTTTTATAGATTACTTTTTTTAAGATGTTGAAAAAGGTTATTTACTGACTGTTATATTCAATAAAATCATATTTAAATACTAAAAAAATTATGAAAATAAAAAAAAACATTATCTTGAATAAAAATATCGAAATCATGTCAACAAAATGTTCTAAATATTGTACACAACTCTATTCAAATCTGTTCCGCGAATGACGTCATACGAGGTCTCGCGTGGCACTTGAATGTCATGGCCGACTGTAGTCGGCGAAAATTGATGTTTTACAGTTAAATAGGCAATTTTAATGACGGTATTAATATTTTATTACTTGAATTGGTATAGAACGATATTTAAATAATTGTTTTACCGTAAAATGCACAATAATTGATCGGGTCAAGTGTATTTGCAAGTGAAAAACAAGAATAAATCAACTTATGTTATTCTGGTTAGGTTTCGTAACGGGTCTAATCCAAAACTTTAATGCCGCATCTGATGAAAAACAAAAATGTTAAAAAGCGGCTTATAAAGTTTTGGAAGCCAGAACTACTATGGAAGTGGCTAGCCGTACGGGCCCGTACGGCTAGCCAAAAGTTCTAGCCGTACGTGAGTCACGTACTACTAGCCGGGACACACTGTATTGTCTAGCTGTACGGCACTTTTCAAATTTATATAAAAGTCGAAAATACATATGTTATTTCATGACTTTAAGCGAGGATTTTAACCAAGAAATAGTAATTGGCATCGTATATTTACTTTAAATAGAGATTAATCGCCTTGTTGGCTACAGTAAAAACAGTACGAATATCGATCTTTATCATCTCAAGACATCGAGAAAAAATAGCGTTAGGTCGCAGTTAAATAACATCAATTGAAATAGTTTACAAAATTTTGATAATATCACGGATTTATATTACAGGGATCGGACACTCCCAGTTAACCCTATATAAATGCTTAAATATCTTGTCGTGCATCCGATAAAGGTACATCGATCGATAATTTACCGGCGCTAAGCGTAAATGCCCGTTCGCAACGGATACCTACTTTACAAAATACCATATAGCTTTTCCATTTATTATCCGATTTTGGAAATTTAAAGTTTATTTTGAATGAAAATACATGTTTAATTCAACTATCTAATTCATTTTTTAAAGGTACAGTTTATCTGTCCGCAACGACGATTAAAACATTAACTTGAAAAAAAATCCGCGGTAAATTTACATTTTTTATATAAAAAGCAGGTATTTGAAATTTATTATGATGGTAACATAATAAATTCAATTTCAAAGTAAAAAATAAGCCGATGTAAGTTATTCACAGATGATCAAAGGTGCAATATTTAAGATTTATTGGGTTATGTAGTCAAATTTATTAACGTACAATTGTTTGACGGGATATGTATTGTGGGCTTTACAATTCGCTCAACACGTGAAGAAAATTTATTCATTTTTTAGTACAAAATATTGCCGAGATTTTTATATTGCCATATTCATAGAAAATTTAAATTTCCTTCATCATTTATATCATTATTATTTTTTGTAAATCTGTTTTCAAAAGCCGGTGCAGTGAAGTAGATAATCATCGTAACAGTTTTAAAAGTACTCTCGTGTGGCTGTCTCGATTCCGGCCTCGTACATTTTTAAATTATTCTTTTTATTTGAATGCCTGTAGAAAGATATATTTTTTGATATATTTTAATGTAACGCTAGAAAACAAAATAAAAATCTTAACAGTTTGAGTCAGTATTATGCGAAATAAAAGTAACTTTTGATTATTTTTTACACAGCGCTTAAATTTCTTTGAAAGTTTAATTTCTTTTGAAGAGGGTTAATTACCAGGTAACGAGTGATAATTGAAAAACTTTATTTTCAAACTTTTCATTACCAGGTTTACATGTGATAATTGCAACACTCAATCTTCAAAAACAAATAGAATTTGAATGTATATTTTGTATTTGCGCGGTCTTTAACTACAGTCCATGGTATGTGTGATAAGAAAATGATTCTGAAGAGGATATATATAAATACAATGTAAATCTATTTTCTTTATTAACATATATAAATGAAATAGAAAATATACAACTAAATTTGTATAGCCCTTTCTTTGAAAACTAATGAAAATAAACATATGACAAATAAATCATTTGACGTGAATTGTGAAGGATAACTATGAAAAAAATCTGTTTCAAAATAAAAAAAAATATTATAAAACAGCTGTTCCGTATGCAAATAAGTTTCTTCCTTGTCAATCTAATGACTAATGAATTCATCTATATATGTACGCTTGTCTAGAATGATCTGAAAATATATTTGATACACTAATTAGTAGAATATTTACTATATTTATACTAATATACAGGCAATCAAATAAAAAAAATGTACAAATCATTCGGAAATAATTCACAGAAATAAAGAAAAATTTCAAACATGAATTTCTTCAAAAGTTTTTAAGCAATCAAGAAACATTTTTTTGCAATGCACCCATTAAACCATGTGAAAAGAATTATCTTAATCTGAATCGCGGTAATAATTTGTGCTTGGGAAGTAAAAAGGGGCGTCAAAGTGTAGAGAGTACTGCCTTAACAATAGGGCGAATATTTTTTTAAATTAGGTAACTTTTTTTAACTAAGCGATGCATTCGTTCAAAAATTTCGGCATATTTTAAATATATTAATACTTTAGGCGACACACAATAATACTGTATCGATACATTCATATGTATTAAATTTCACAAAGCCTGCAATAACAAAACATACTCTTGTGAAAATAATCATATTTCGCACTCCGCGCGTTCGCCATCCCTCTCATTCTGTCCACCTTTATCCTTGTGCGTTTTTCCGCGCATGCGCGCGACGAGACTTTAAGCTAAACGGAAGTGTCCGATCCTTGTAATATAAATCCGTGATAATATTAATAATCCTTTTTTTGTTTCATAAAGTTTAATTTTCGACACTTTTAAAATGAAAAAAAAAGAAAATAATTATTGTTATGCTCTGATATTTGCGTCAATTACCGACGGTATAGAAGTTAATCCATCATTAAGGAAAGTTTGCATGTTCTGTGAAACGCATACATTTTAAAATTCTATTGTCAGTCCCTGGGTAGGCTTATTTAAGGCTTATTAATTGATTGTGCTTTTATGTTCGATATTTATCTACTGTTATTTGAAAATTATACAATTATTTTTGCTTTTCATCTTTCTTTTTTTTTTCAATGTTCTTTTATTTATTATTTATTTTATCCACTCCGTCATTTATTTATTCCGATACATGCTGCTTATTAACAAAAATCATCTTTCAGTCAAATAAAACAACAAATCAAATCATGAGGCACAAAATAACATATACATGTTCGACTTCTATATAATTTTGAAAAGTGCCGTATGGCTAGACAATGCAGCGAGTCCTGGCTAGTCGTACGTGACTCACGTACGGCTAGAACTTTTGGCTAGCCGTACGGGCCCGTACGGCTAGCCACTTCCCATTACTATCACAAATGTTGTAGTCAGTCTAGCTTAAGGTTTTCAGCGTAACCGTTTATATACTATGACATGACGTGAATGCTGAAGACAACCCCGTAGGGAAAGTCCACCAATAATCGTGCAAGGAATCTGACACGCTCATATTCGTTTATAATAATTTATTGAATATGCCATGAAGTATAGTGAAGCATACATTGATAAAACTATATATAATCTGTTGATAAGCCAAGAATGGACAAATTAAAATCTTATTACGACATAAACTACCTAATAGTTTCCGACAGGTAAAAATTTCAGCACTTGGCCGCCATATTGCCAAAATGTTTGACCACGTGATTACAAGACTGACCTTTATGAACCCATGTGCTTCCAGTATTTTTATAAATTACTTTTTTTAAAGATATTGAAAAAGGTGATTAACTGACTTTTGCATCCAATATAATCATATTTAAGTACTAAAAAATTAATGAAAATAAATAAAAACATTATCTGAATAAAAAAAAAAAAATTAAAAAAAAAATAAAAAAAAAAAAAAAAAATAAAAAAAAAAAAAAAAAAAAAAAAAAATAAAAATCAAATTTTGTTTTTTGGTAAGGTTTCCTAACGGGTCTAATCCAAAAATTTAATGCCGGATCAGATGAAAAAAAAAAATGTTAAAAGTGTTATAAGGTTTTGGAAGCAAACTAAAGTCAGTCATGTCACTCTGTGACAATTTTAAATTTAAGGGTCCCTTTTGGGATTCCCTTTTCTTGTATTATCATGGACTAACGAATTGCATTAAAAATTACCTTTTTTTTAACTATACATGGGTTTTACCAAAAATAAACTTTAATAAGGGCAATATGAAAAGAACACACATTATAATCATATGTCAAGTATTGAAAATGTTTTCTTGTTTATGGGAAAAAGTGTAAGGGGTTTTTAATTTCTCAGTTTGTTTAGAGCAGCAGTTCACTATGAAAGAGTCCCAGTCAAGCTGCATAATTTTCTCTTTTCGAATTGTTTAAAAGCTAGTAAGAGTTACATGTACGCTAACTGTTTCTCCCCCATACGATAACACCAAGACATTTACTCCCCAAAATTTTTCTTTTTTGTATAAAAATTGATTTAAACAGTAAATAAATTTAAATTAAATTTGAGCAAAAATGGTAAAGTAGTGCCTAGGACGCTTTTTTGGAAATTGGGTTTTAAAAAAAGAAAATAGCAAAGAAAATAGTAGCAAAGAAACCATGCGCATGTCTTAAATCTGGCCGGACTTGTATTGGCTCAAAAAACAAAACCCTTTATTTGGTTATATTATTTCCACACACTGTAAATTTTAAAAAACAAACTTTATACCAAATACAATCGTTTTTTATCAAAGTTTTCCCCATACATGTTAAACTGGCCTATCTTTTAAGACCTTAGTGGACTAAGGGCCCAGTATTTTTAAAAACATGTGCAGATATCTGGGGTCCCCAAGAGTGATTCTATTTCCCTTTTTAAAGGGAAAATGCCACATCATGTTATGTCGAAAAATAGGGTTATATAGCTAATGTTTATTTTTTTGTAACCGACATAAATTAAAGATTATCTTATCAAAAAACAAGAAAAAGCTCAAGTGAGTTTTGTGATCTCAATTTGTCTGTGGTCTCTGTTGTCCATTCTAATCAAAGCAAGTTTCATCTGATGCTTATTTTTTTGCTAGAGAAAAAATAGGTAAGTAAATTTTTCCTTGATGTCATTTATTGTAATTATGTGGCTATTTTTTTTTTTTATGTTTGGGTAAAAAGTACAATGAGGAATGATAGAGTAGCTGTTTGGGAGAACTCTCACAAAAATTTTGACCTACAACCTACTTTTTTAAGTAGGGGAACCTACTTTTTAAATTGATCTTTTTGTATGAATTTTTTACTTCATGCGCAGATCCGATTTTAATTTGTATTTGTTTACTAGATGACATGTCCGGATTATCCTAGTTATCAATATCAGCCTTTATCTCAAGTGTGTGAATAAAGGATATCAAAAATTATTAACAGGCAATTTCAACAGACAGAAATTTTATCTTGATAGTC
>NW_026853481.1:0-28358 GCF_026571515.1 Ruditapes philippinarum
AGAAATAAAGATTTAAAATAAACATAGTGAGTAATTAAAAAATTGATAAATTATATGAATCTTAAAAACAAAGAATGTAAGACCAGGCAAATAAAATCTATGAAATAAATGTTTTCATTTGAATCCCCCATTATATTATATAAATGGCTAATTAGTTTGAGTGAAATGATTTTTAAACACTTTTCAAGTTTTTGTACTTAGAAATTTTTCACTACTTTTTCATTTTCCTGCTTTCACAGAATTTCTAAGTCTAAACTTTCGAAGAAGCTTGCGCAAGCTTGCAATAAAAATTGTTTTGTAAGCTTGCGCAAGCTTGCAGAATTCTGTATGAAACTACTGGCGAGCTTGCGCAAGCTTGCAGCAAGCTTACAGCAAGCATAAATAGCCAATGTAAGCTTGCGACAAGCTTGCAGCAAGCTTGTCGCAAGCTTGCCGCAAGCTTTCCTTTTGGTTTGGGGTGCGCCGAACAGTATTTACTATATAAATGGTCTGTATGTAGCAACTCCCTGTCTAGTCCGTACAACGACCATGATTTAGTCACCCGTTACGGTATTTGAGCCGTGAACAGCGACTTTTGCACGTGGGCAAGGCTTGAACTAGGTGACGACTTTGGCGAAGAAGTCGCCTTTGGATCAGCGACTTTGCTTCAAAGAGATTTTGAAGTCGCCCAATTTTTATAATTTTCCGTCACAAGCATATTAAATAAAAGAATCACTGATTATGTAGAGTCAAATAATATTGTTAATAACACACAAGCAGGATTTAGAAAAGGTTTTTCAACCTCAGATAATATATTCATTCTACACCATATCATTCAATATTTAAATAATACCGGAAAAAAACTATTTTGCTCATTTATTGATTTAAAACAGGCATTTGATACTGTGTGGAGAAATGGTCTATGGGAAAAATTAATTAATACTAATATACAAGGTAAATGTCTGCAGGTTATACAACATATGTACAAAGGAATTAAATCATGTGTGAAGGTAAATTGTCAACTATCTAACTTTTTCTCATGTAATATAGGTTTTCCTAAAGGGGAAAATTTATCTCCCCTTGCTCTTCTCGATGTATTTGAATGATCTTAAAGATTTTCTTTCAAAATAATACGTGCAGAATACACGTTGTGGAATTTTGCTTCGTAATGATCAGAATATAAACGAGCTATACAATTTTTTTACAAATCTTTATCCTGTTATATGCAGATGACACTGTTATTATGGCTGAGACAAGCAAATGACTATAAAAGAAGCGCTTAATACATAATTATGAAAGATATTGCGATATTTGGAAACTTACAGTCAATATTTCTAAAACCGAAGATAGTTGTATTTTTCAAAAGGGAGACAAAGAAATTTATCATTTCACTTATAAAAATGAACAAATCGAAATAGTAAATGAATATAAATACCTCGGCATATTTTTTAATAGAAGTGGTTCTTTTCGCTAAAACTAAGACACATATTGCAGAACAAGCTACAAGATCGATGTACAGCCTGATAAGAATTCAAATAGATTAAATTTACCAATTGACTACAAATTGAACTTTTCAATAAAAATGTTAAACAATATTACTTTATGGTTCAGAAATCTGGGGATACGGTAATCTTGACGTTATTGAACGCGTACAATCAAATTTTTAAAACATATCCTTAAACTTAAACGTTTGACGGCCAGTTATTTCATTTACTGTGAAACGGGATGCATGCCATTGTCTGTAGATATCGGAGAGAGAATAGTTTCATTTTGGGCGCGTTTCTCCTTTTTTTTCAGAACGAAAATGGTTTAAATACCAAATAAATTATCATACTTTGTATATATCGTTCAAATGCTAAGAAATACAGTAGATTATTAATGATAATGATTTTGAACGTAATTATCCGTGGATCTATAACTTAAAATCAATACTAATAAAATGCGCGGTATCAACAATGTTTGGATTGATCATAATTTTCCCGGTACCAAATGGTTAAAATTAACAGTAAAACAAAAGCTAAAAGATCTTTTCTTAAATGAATGGTATTCAAAGATAAATGAATCGAGCAATTAATAGTTCTTTTTACAAAATTTTAAAAAAATCTTTTGGAATAGAACCTTATCTTTCGTACTCTCAAAATGCAATGATTTTTAATTATGTCAAATTCAGAACAAGAAACCATAGATTACCAGTTGAAACTGGAAATTGGTCAAATATACCTGTCAATGAAAGAATGTGCATTTTTTGTAGAAATATTAATCGGTGATGAGTTTCATTATCTTTGTAATAGATTTTCTAATGAAAGAAGACAATTTATAAAACCATATTTTTATAGACGTCCTAATATGTACAGTAAAAACCCGCTTTACGACCACCCCGTTTTCGAGACCAACCCGCTAATACGAACGATTTTTTAAAGACCCGATTTTTTTATTCTTTATTTTAATGGTCGCTAACCCCGATTTTGAGACCACCCCGTTATTCCGTAATACGACCAGTAAATTCAGTCCCATTTAGTAAATTCTGTACATTTGGAAACCCATAAATACGACCGCGGGCACTTTCTCACCTTGATATTGACATGCATGTATATTGCTGAAATCTTTTTGACACGTGATGTAAACAACAGTTGTCCTAGTTTTACGACATTTAACGACATCCAATTTACGGCAGAGGTCAAGGTTACTTTGTATTAAACCCGGAAATGATCAATAATATAGTCGATAATTTCTTAATTTCACACCTTTTAATGTCATAACTGGAGGATAAAAACAACAAAATATTGAACAGAAAACTTTCAATAAGTTTTTGGGGGTGTTGCTGTTATAATTATCTCTTTCGTTCGGTAATTTTAAACAAACATAAACATGATACGATTAGGTTTTTGAAGTTGTTATCGGCGATGAAAACTGCGAAAATAATTAAAGGTTAATTCTTTGGTGTGCTTTGTAGTAAAATGGTGATTTAATTGAGTTAGTCGTGTCATTCTTTTAATAAGAATGTAAAAATATGTTTGTGTTTAAAGATATTCATAATAAATTTTGTACCTCTAAAGAAGTTTGAAAATTTTATATTGTTAAAAAGTAAAATAAAATAAATGAAAATAAAAAAAATAATAGTTTATGCTTTATATCTTCTCATTTGAAATAGGTTAGCCCAGAATTAAACATGTGTACAGTACATGGTATCCTTTAATATATTGCCTGGTTTTCTGTTTGACCAAACTCATTAATGAGACCAACCCGCTATTAAGACCAGATTTGTAAAGTCCCTTTATTGGTCTCATTAGCGAGTTTTTACTGTATAAATTAGAACAACTTTTTACAATGAAAGATTCGCCTGCATTTTATAAACTATGCAAATTCTTAATGATTATTATAAGAAATGTAAGAATGTAATCAAATATTTATGTTTTCATTTTAAAGTCAGTTGTTATTTTGTAATGTTCTGAGATACAGTTTTGTTTTAATGATATTCACTTACCACTTTCTTACTATACAGCAAAGGTCCTTTATACCTCACATATACTTTTATTTCTCATAAGACTAAGTTTTTGCTGTACTTTTATAGTATTAAACGATTAATCACTGGTTCATTTCATGAATCATCTTTCATTTCAAAATTTGCTTTTTAGAATTAAATACAAGTATAGTAAATAAGCATTTTGTATGGAAGTTAAAATATTACTTTATTTATTTTACAACTTTTATGACAAATTATATCACATTTATAGCTACATTCTCCTAGTAATAAATATCTTACATTCTGTTCAAGCAATATTTAAATGTTGTAAAATTCAGGTTTGCATTTTTTTAAAAAATAAAAAAAAAAAAAAAAAAAATGTTTCCTAAGCAAAATAAGCATATAATTTAATAATATGTAATAGATATGTTGATATTGTTTAGTAATTATAGTCTGATCTCAATTTGTATAAATGCCTCGTTAAATATTTTGACATTATCCTCATATTACATGCTGTATGCATGTTTGAGTGAATAAAAGATGTGTTGTTGTTGTTGTTGTTATTATTTACGCGGCTAGTTCTGTTAATAATTTGTTTACCTCTCAATTACAACCAACTACCGTTAATCCGCTAATTAAGAACGCGTGTCAACTTTAATAAAGTTCAATACACGCCGCAAGGCAAGAGTTCACTATGTTAACTTTCTCATTACGTATTCATGCGATTGACGAATCAGAACGCGCGTTGTATCTACGGCAGTTTGCATTGACCAATCGGCGACACGCTAATACACTGTGGCTGTTTGTTGACAATTACACAAAATGGCGACAGATTCAATCAATTTTCGCCGATAAAATGATTAAAGACATCTGCATATACATAATTGCTGCGGTGTTTTGGCGAGTAAAGATAAACAATGCCAAACGTCTTAAAGGTGTGGTTATGTTTGAAACCTCGATTGTTATTTTTTTTTCGGAGCACTTATCTGTAGAAATTATGTGGAGATTTGTATCTAATGTTTTATTAATACATTGAACTCCGTAAAGTAAACAGGCTGATTATAAGAAAATTAAATGTCTCTACAGTAACATGTCATTAGTAAAATTGAAATTAAACATTTTTTACAAACAGATTTGTCAATATAAGTTACATTTTAATGAGTATGTAACTTTTAAATACTAATGTTATGGTGTAGTTTATAATCTTAACCAATTATACATGCAATTTTAATACTCTCTTGTTTTTTATAAATGATATTTGATATGTTTAATATCAATTAAAATATAATAAAACCCTTAGTATGGTACTATCCTGCTTTTCAACAAAATATTGGTATGATATGTTCATATATCCGAATTATGTAGAGACTGTCCACAGTGACTATATATATATATATATCCAAAATGTAAAGTTTAAAACAATACGGATAAAAATAGCGGGAAAAAAAGAATGAAGTGATGCCTTTTCCAGTTTACATTGCAATTGTTTATTAACAAAACTGTTATAAATAATTGAAGAGAAATATCAACCAGTTTCACCCGTTAAAGGGATCTTCAAGATAATGATGTTAATAACGTCGCTTGGTAACGACGTCAAAACAGTGTAAAGGGATGTTACTCTTATAACGTTTTAAAGGGACATAATAATAAGCTATAATATTATTGTTATATATATCAAAGTTATTTTGAATTCAATTCTGGTTTAAAGGGATACTCAGGCAAAATAATGGCAAAAATATAAAAAGGATTTTCTGTACTCAAATCACCCTAAAATGACATTTCTTAAAGTCCCAACATGAATTTCTGTATAAATTCTATATATTTTGGGTTTGAAGTTTAAATATATCTATATATGTTGAACGAAATTTTGACGCGAACAGAATCACCGAATAGTTTAAAAACAAGTCATGCGATTTGAACAAACCCTGGAAGTTACAATAACATATTGTGGATATTGTATGATTGAAACAAGTCTAAGTAATTGATTTGACATGTTTTTTAACGTTTCCAGAGTACAGAGTGACAACTATTGTGAAATTTTAGCGCTCTAACCTGACCCACGCGGGTCAAGTTAGGAAAACACCATTTTATTCTTTATATGGAGAAAAGTTTTGTTCCTTTGACTGTTTAGTGTATTCATTTTGAGGACATTTACAGAATAATGAATGAAAATTTCAAAACTAAGAAATGAAAATTTTGCCTGTGTCTCCCTTTAAGAACGTTTATTAAAACAGTTTCTTTCATTCTTTTGAATGTGTCTGGTTCTCGCATTTTATAGATTGGCATTATATTAAACTTTGGAGTGATGTCTTTTGCGCAAATGGCAATGTGTCGACTGACTGGTAATAATATATATATATCATTATCATCATCAACAACAACGTGTATCTAATAATTAGAATGCATTGGGTGTATCTATTTATAGAATGCATTGCGTGTATCTATTTATAGAATGCATTATGTGTATCTATTTATAGAATGCAGTGCGTGTATCTATTTAATAGAATGCATTGCGTGTATCTATTTATAGAATGCATTGTGTGTATCTAGTTATAGAATGCATTGCGTGTTTCTATTTATAGAATGCATTTCGTGTTTCTATTTGTTATATAAATGAGTATATTTATATTTACAAAATATATAAACAAAATTAATGTGACAAGACAGACCGATTAAATTTATAAAAAGGAAACATTAAGATTTGTTCAAACATTTCTTGTTTGCTTTTAGAAAAAGTAAAAAGTCAAGTGTTGCGGTGGCTCTTGTTTTGACTTATTACAAACTAATTCAATAAAACTTCATCAATGGTCAACCGCATTGAAAGGAAATGCAACATACAAGAACCACAACCATCTTTAATTACCCACAACCATAACTCTATTTCAGTTCTTGTGCAAGGTACTGTTTTTTCTGCGGGCTTCAAATTCTGCAGTTTTTCCAAATTTTGGCATGTTTTTATTTCTGCGTACTTTATTTCTGTGGCACATTCTTTGATTTAAATTCTGCGACTCTTCTTATCAAAGTCTTAAAGTCAAATTACTCTATTTTATTTGCATGTCTCATTCGCAATTGTTTATCATTGTAACCACAAAATTGTACAGTAATTACAAACAAATATAATGAGCAACAATAGAAAGGTATGAAATTACTTGTGAAAAATATACCCCAATTTAAAACCGTAAATCACTTGCCCCTCACCGCTGTGGGTTCGAATCCCGACAGGGACTTTGGATTCTTTCATGTGAGGAACGTCGCGATATGACCTATAATGTGTCGATGTGACGTAAAACCCAAAAAACAAAAAAAACAAACAAAGATGACAATTAACCCATTACTTCATATACACGCCTTTTAACGCCTTTTTCACCCCCCCCCCTTTTTGTTGTCTCAAATGATGAAAAAATGCCTTATTTAGGCCCCAAACACTTGGTTTTGTTTGAGAAATGTTGTTAAAAAAAGTGACCTCTTTTTCGGCGCGGCCCCCCAACCAAAAGATACATCAGGGGGTTGCCAGAAGGGGGATGTGCCCCCTTCTGTTTGGGGGGTTTGAAGGGGGGCAGAGTCCCCCTCATCGCCAAGAAAATTTTGGGCTTGTGAGAGGCTGTAAATGACCCCAGATTGATCATAAGGTAACGTGTAAGCAACGCTGAAAAGCATTTGACTCTATCTCAATCCATTGAGAAGTTGCAGCACTTTGAAATCAATTTTGATGGAAAAAATCAACGCAAAATAGTGATTTTTGGCAATTTTGAGATGTCCCCTCGTTGCCATGGTAACAGAAAATTTAAGCCTGAGCATGTTGTTGCAAGGGCAATGGTCCAGTCAACATTTGTGCCAAGTTTGATTAGTGTTGAAGCAGTTTTTATAGTATTATAGCAATTTGAACTTGTACAGGGAGACTTTTCAATGAAAACAGCCATTTTTCACAAAATGCTCATGAAGTAATGGGTTAATGAAAAAAATAAAAAAATCTACAAAACAACAATTTTTCATCAAATTTATATGACAGGCCATGTTTAAACATGAAAAAACGCGATTTAGGGTAATTTCAAGTATTTTCATCATTTTCTGTTAACCCATTACTTCATATACACGCCTTTTAACGCCTTTTTCACCCCCCCCCCCTTTTTGTTGTCTCAAATGATGAAAAAATGCCTTATTTAGGCCCCAAACACTTGTTTTTGTTTGAGAAATGTTGTTAAAAAAAGTGACCTCTTTTTCGGCGCGGCCCCCCAACCAAAAGATACATCAGGGGGTTGCCAGAAGGGGGATGTGCCCCCTTCTGTTTGGGGGGTTTGAAGGGGGGCAGAGTCCCCCTCATCGCCAAGAAAATTTTGGGCTTGTGAGAGGCTGTAAATGACCCCAGATTGATCATAAGGTAACGTGTAAGCAACGCTGAAAAGCATTTGACTCTATCTCAATCCATTGAGAAGTTGCAGCACTTTGAAATCAATTTTGATGGAAAAAATCAACGCAAAATAGTGATTTTTGGCAATTTTGAGATGTCCCCTCGTTGCCATGGTAACAGAAAATTTAAGCCTGAGCATGTTGTTGCAAGGGCAATGGTCCAGTCAACATTTGTGCCAAGTTTGATTAGTGTTGAAGCAGTTTTTATAGTATTATAGCAATTTGAACTTGTAACGGGAGACTTTTCAATGAAAACAGCCATTTTTCACAAAATGCTCATGAAGCAATGGGTTAAAGTATAATACGATTATTAAGCAGTATAAGGTTTGAAATGGTTTGAATGATTTATTGATATCAAACCTTTAGCGTATCGGCAAACACTATATATGTTGTCTAAATATCTTTATTCTTAAGTTAGCATTATTTAAACAATAAGTACTTCCTTACAAACACAGAATACATACTTAGCAGACAGCAGTTTTATTCAACTTGAAAACTGCTAACGGTTATAATCCGTTAGTGATTATTACTTTAGATGAAACATTCATAATGCAGTACAAATATAGTACCAGGTTAAAAAACAAAAACATGGAGAAATATTCTGTAGTTTTTAAATCTGCGGTGCTGAAACTGACCGCAGAAAACGCAGAAATAAAGTCACCGCTGAAAAATCCACTTATACGATATTCTGTTACTAGTAACTTCCTGATTTCTGAAGCAATCTTGCGGGGGTATTAATCACATTTAGTGATAGTTCTATTTTTGAGTTATTGCCCTTTGTTAATTTTCATACTTTATTTTTGTCCAGGCCATTTCTCATAAATTATAAAAGCTATAGACTTGAAACTTCATGGTCTGTAGCATCCTTGTGACAGTCACACTTGAATTTGCTCATGTCACTTCTGAATTGGCCCCTTTTTGGGGTCAACAGAGCTAAAATTAGAAAAACCTTTAAACATCTTCTACTACAGAACTTAAATTAATGGATGATCACCAATCTTTGTCTATAGCATTCTTGGGTAGTCTTTTATTAGCTCACCTGTCACAAAGTGACAGAGTGAGGTTTTGTGATCGCTTTTCGTCCGTCGTCCCTAAACTTTTACTTTAAATGACATCTCCTCATAAACCATTAAGCCAATTTCATCCAAACTTCACAGGAATGTGCCTTTGGTGGTCACCTTTGAAAATTGTTCAAAGAATTTAATTCCATGCAGAACTCTGGTTGCCATGGCAACCAAAAGAAAAAACTTTAAATATCTTCTTCTAAAAAACTCAAAGAGCTAGAGCTTAGATATTTGGCATGAAACATCTTCTAGTGAGTGTCTACCAAGTTTGTTGAAATAAAAGCCCTGGGGTCAAAATTGGCCCCACCCCAGGGGGTCATTGATTTTCCCTATATGTATATAGTAAAAACTTAAAAAATCTTCTTTTAACCTTTCCCTTATATAAGCGTGTTTCTACGGCTTTTTGCCCCCCCCTTTTTTTTGAGGCCTCAAACAGTGAAAAAATGCCCTATTTAGGCCCAAAATACTGTTTTTAGTTTGAAAAATGTTGTTAAAAGAAGTGACCACTTTTTCGGCGCCGTCCCCCATCCAAATATTACATCAGGGGGTTGCCAGAAGGGGGATGTGCCTCCTTTTGTTTGGGGGCTTTGAAGGGGGGCGGAGTCCCCCTCATCGCCAAGAAAATTTTGGACTTGTGACAGGCTAAAAATGGCCTCAGGTCGATCTTAGGGTAACTAGTAACCGACGCTGAAAAGCCTTTTACTCTATCTCAATTCATTGAGAAGTTGCAGCACTTTGAAATCAGTTTTGATGGAAAAAAACAATGCAAAATAGTGAGTTTTGGCAATTTTGAGACGTCCCCCCGTTGCCATGTTACAGGAAATTTACCATTGACCATGCTGTTACAGAGGCTATGGTGTAGTCAACATTTGTGCCAAGTTTCATTAGTATTGAAGCATTTTTCATAGTTTCATAGCAGTTTGAACTTGTAACAGGAGGCTTTTCAATGAAAACGGCCATTTTTCGCAATATGCTCATGGGGTAAAAGGTTAAAGAACCCAAAGAGCTAGAGCTAAGAAATTTAGCATGAAACATCTTCTAATGGATGTCTACAAAGTTTGTTCAAATAAAAGCCCCTGGGTCAAAATTGGCCCCATCCCAGGGGCAGGGTTTTACGGGACGCAGAATTCTGCGTCCCTATACGCATAAATTTTGACATGTACGCATAATTATAAGTTATCCACTTGCGTCCAAGTGTACGCACAAAAATAATCCTAGACAATAGATATTATTGTTTCTGGCCCAACATGATTTCATCTCTTTCTTCTCAAAGCTCACAAAATTCCATTTAAATCTAATACAGCGAGCAGAAAATGCTTGCATTGTTTATTTCGGAAGTTAACATAATTGAAATCTACTGCGCATGCTATTTGCAAGTGCCCGCTGCAGAAACTGATGACGTTTATCGTGCAAGCTACAGTAACTGATGACGTTTACCCTAAAATCTATTTTAGGTAGCTGTTTTTGGTGTTTCTGTTGCTATATTTAGACGGACTATTTATAACAAGCAATTACTATTGGTTAGCGTATCCAATGTCGATGCGAATGTATTTTGTACATGAACGGCGATAATAAGAAAGGCAGTGCTTTTTGCAAACTTATTTCATAGTGTTATAGAAATTAAGTCACTTGGTATGTTATTATCGTTGGTGTTATAAATATAATGGTTTCGGCGAACTTAACTTTTGACTGGGACATCAAGTATGTCCCAGCTTATGAGGAGGTGCAAAAGCGGTTTCGTCAGCCTTTTGTTATATGATATTTTTAAAAACGCAACATATTTAGCTGACTGGTCTGTAAAGTTATATATTGTGTGTTTACTAGTTCAGCTAAAATATTTACAAATAGATCAGTACAAATTTTCAGTCTGTTGGTGTAATCACCTTATCAATAACAAAATATGCCCCCAAATATGCCACTAAAACTTGACATTCCAGCCACTCAAAGACTTATAAGCCTTGGAAATAGCACATGAAAAAATCTAGTGATAAAAGATATTGAAATCATATACTTCTTATGAAAACAGTACAATATACATGCATAATTCTTACAGGGTAAATAAATGATTTTAAGCAAAATAGAGTGGTCTTCATAGTCTTTTATAGTGAATATAATTTTGGACCCCTAAAATTCAGGCCTGGACCCCTACTTTTCTAGGCTGTGCATCCACTGGACCCTAAAATTTCAAAGAGATGTAAAACCCTGCAGGGGGTCGTTGATTTTCCCTCATATGCATATTGTAAAAACTTAAAAAATCTTTTTTTAAAGAACCCAAAGAGCTAGAGCTCAGATATTTAGCATGAAGCATCTTCTAATGTGTGTCTACGAAGTTTGTTCAAATAAAAGCCCTGGGGTCAAAATTGGCCCCGCCCCAGGGGGTCATTGATTTTCCCTATATGCATATAGTAAAAACTTAAAAATCTTCTTTTAAAGAACCCAAAGAGCTAGAAATAAGATATTTATCATGAAACATGTTCTAGTGGATGTCTACCAAGTTTGTTCAAATAAGAGCCCTGGGGTCAAAATTGGCCCCACCCAGGGGTCATTGATTTTCTTAATATGTGTATAGCAAAAACTTAAAAAAATCTTCTTTGAAAAAAAAAACAAATAGCTTGAGTTTAGATACTAAGCATGAAACATCTTCTAGTTAGTGTCTACAAAGTATGTCCAAATAAAAGCCCTGGGGTCAAAATTGGTCCTGCCCCAGGGGTCATTCATTTTCCTTATATGTGTATAGCAAAGACTTAAGAAATCTTCTTTGAAAAACTCAAATAGTTAGACTTTGGATATTAAGCACGAAGGGTCTTCTAGTGAGTGTCTACAAATTTTGTTCAAATAAAAGCCCTGGGGTCAAAATTGGCCCTGCCCCGGGGGACACTGATTTTCCTTATATGTGTATGGCAAAATTTTAAATATCTTTTTTGAAAAAACCCAAATAGCTAGAGTTTAGCTATTAAGCATGAAACATTTTCTAGTAAGTGTCTACAAAGATTGTTCAAATAAAAGCCCTGGGGTCAAAACTGGCCCTGCCCAAGGTATGTGATTGTTTTTTAATGTATGTGTAAAGAAAAAACTTTCAAAATCTTCTTTTAAAAAACCTAACGACCTAGACCTTAGATGTTTAGCATGAAACATCTTCTAATGGGTGTCTACCAAGTTTGTTCAAATAAAAGCCCTGGGGTTTAAACTGGCCCCGCTCCAAGGCCTATATACAGGTGAGCGACTTCAGGGCCTTAATGGCCCTCTTGTTATAGAACTTATTGATGGATGATCACCAAATTATGTCTGTAGCATTCTTTAAAGGTAGTCTTTTATCAAGTTTGCTCATATTAATTTGATTGGCCCCTTTTAGGGGGCAGGTAAAGCTGAAAATAGGAAAACCTTTGAACATCATCTCCTGAAATATTTGATGGATGATCACCATATTTTGTCTGTAGCATTCTTGGGTAGTGTTTTATCAAGTTTGCTCATATTAATTATCCCCCGCCGATGGAATCGGGAGGGGGATATAGTTTTGGTGTTGTCCGTCCTTCCGTCCGTCCGTCCGTCCGTCCATCCGTCCGTCCGAATTTCATTTCCAGAGTAGTTCTCTGCAACTAATGGCTGGAATTCAAAGAAACTTTATGGGAATGTTGATCAGCATGTGAAGTTGTGCACCTGGGTATTTTCGTCTGGATATATTTAGTATTTTTAGAGTTATTGCCCTTGACTCAGTAAAATTTTGTCTGAATTTCGTTTCCGGAGTAGTTCTCTGCAACTAATGGCTGGAATTCATCGAAACTTTATGGGAATGTTAATCAGCATGTGAAGTTGTGCACCTGGGTATTTTCGTCTGGATATTTTTAGTATTTTTAGAGTTATTGCCCTTGACTTAGTAAAATTTTGTAATTTTCAACTTGTGTCGCATGTAACTCAAAAAGTATTTGACCTAGAGTCATGAAACTTTACAGGAATGTTGATCAGTATGTGTAGTTGTGCACCTGGGTATTTTCGTCTGGATATTTTTAGTATTTTTAGAGTTATTGCCCTGGACTTAGTAAAATTTTGTAATTTTCAACTTGTGTCGCATGTAACTCAAAGAGTATTTGACCTAGAGTCATGAAACTTTACAGGAATGTTGATCAGTATGTGTAGTTGTGCGCCTGGGTATTTTCCTCCGGATATTTTTAGTATTTTTAGAGTTATTGCCCTTGACTCAGTAAAATTTTGTCCGAATTTCATTTCCGGAGTAGTTCTCTGCAACTAATGGCTGGAATTCAATGAAACTTTATGGGAATGTTGATCAGCATGTGAAGTTGTGCACCTGGGTATTTTCGTCTGGATATTTTTAGTATTTTTAGAGTTATTGCCCTTGACTTAGTAAAATTTTGTAATTTTCAACTTGTGTCGCATGTAACTCAAAAAGTATTTGACCTAGAGTCATGAAACTTTACAGGAATGTTGATCAGTATGTGTAGTTGTGCACCTGGGTATTTTCGTCTGGATATTTTTAGTAATTTTAGAGTTATTGCCCTGGACTTAGTAAAATTTTGTAATTTTCAATCACAATCATCAGTCACACGGAGCCAGAAAAGGAGTTTCAAAAATGCAAAATTAAAAAATCTTGTCTGACAGTACAAGGCCTAGAGCTTTGATATTTGGTATATGATATAACATATAGGTCCTCTACCAAAATTGTTCAAATTTTAGCCCTGGGGTCAAAATTGGCCCCACTCCAGGGGGTCATAGATTTTCCTTATATGTATATAGTGAAAACTTAAAAATTCTTCTTGTTTGAAGGTACAAGGCTTCAAGTTCAAAGAATTTTACAGTTTATGCCATGATTAATATATAAATAAAGCCTTATGTCTTCAGTTGTTGTGTTAATTATAACCAGTACTCGGCGGGGGATATAAATTCAACGAATTTGCTTGTTTGATTTGCGTCATCTCCTGCTGAAATAATTGATCTTTTTCTGCAGCATTCTTAGGTACTCTTTTGTCAAGTTTGCTCATATTAATTTGATTGGTCCCTTTTCAGGGCTTTTAAAGCGCAAAATAGAAATACCTTTAAAAGTCAGCTTCTACAGAACTAATTGATAGATGATCACCAAACTTTGTCTGTAGCATTCTTAGGTTGTCTTTTATCTTTTACTGAAAAGCAGTTGTTTCTCTTGAGCGACTCAGGGCCATCATGGCCTTCTTGTATAATTAATTGTTTATTTATTTTAATAGCTTCAGAAAACTGTGAGGATTCAAAATGCTGCGAGGAAGATTCAGAATGCTGTGAAGATTGGATAGACAATGCAGCTATAGCTTTTATAGCGATTCCATGTGTAGCTCTAGTTGCATCTGTTGTCATATTTATCCTGGTGAAGTGTAAGTTTTCAATATCATACCTTTCTTTTCTTATAGGCCTGAAACAGCTTATCATATAATGTCAAACATGTATGTAATGGTTCAAACTGTTTTGTCAATAAATATCAAATGCAAGGACCTCATTATTCTTAAATGAAGCAGAATAAATTTTTAGGAAAAAGTGTTTTTAAAAGGTTTCATGAGAGGCAGAAAAGTAATGCCCCTATGTGGCTGAGGTGTTGCCTTAAAAGGTTAAGGCATCAGAATTGCAGCTACCGATTTTCCTGCCTGATTTTTAAAGGCAACAAATGGGATCGAATTACTAGAGTTTGTACATCTGTTAGCTATTGGAGGTGAGATGGTTTTTTAGCTCACCTGAGCTGAAATTGACAGTTTAAGAGTGAAATGAAAAATTAAATAAAAACTTATATTTTTCAGTGGATAAAATTGGACCTGGCTGTAATGGTAAGATTTTATAATGTTTCACTTATTTGCTCATCCATCATCTTATTTCTTTCATTTAAATTTCACTTTTCTTTTCAATCAGCTATTTTTGTTTTCCCACCTCAGAAAGTAAACATTTCTTTTATCAAAGAAGGAGCTAACATTATACATAGTACCTTACAGGCTTTTTATGCCCCCATTAAGGGAGGCATAATATCATAACTCCATCAGTCTGTCCATCTGTGTGTCCCCACTTAATTCGTGTCTGGACTGTAACTTTGTGATACATTGAGGGATTTTTAAATAACTTGGCACAAATGTCTACCACATCAACAAGATGTGTCCCATCCAAGAACCACGTCCCTACCTCAAAAGTCAAGGTCACACTATCATTTTGAAGTTTCACATTATCACAATTAAAGGAAATAACTACGCACATTTGTGTCTGGACTGTAACTTTGTCATGAATTGAATGATTTTAAGATAACTAGGCATAAATGTCTACCACATTAACAAGATGTGTCGTGTCCAAGAATTACGTCTCTATCTCAAATCTCAAGGTCACACTATCATTTTGATGTTTCACGTTATCGCAATTAGAGAAAATAGGTACAGACATTCGTGTCCAGACAGTAACTTTGTCATGCATTGAATGATTTTTGAATAACAAGGCATAAATGTCTACTTTATCAAGACCATGTTTCTCGTCCAAGAATTATGTCTCTACCTCAAAGGTCAAGGTCACACTATCAATTTGAAGTTTCACAATATCGCAATTAGAGAAAATAGGTACACACATTTGTGTCTGGACTGAAACTTTGTCATGCAATGAACGATTTTAAAATAACTAGGCATAAATGTCAAGCACATTAAGACAATGTGTCGTGTCCAAGAATTACATCTCTACCTCAAATCTCAAGGTCATACTATCATTTTGATGTTTTACATTATGGCAATTAGTGGAAATAGGTACACACATTCGTGTCCGGACTGTAACTTTGTCATGCATTGAATGTTTTTAAATTACTAAGCATAAATGTTTATCACATCAAGACGATGTGTCGCGTCCAAGAATTCCTTTCTACCTCAAAGGTCAAGGTCACACTAACATTTTGAAGTTTCACATTATCACAATTAGAATTAATAGGTACACAATCGTGTCCGGGCTGTAACTTTGTCATGCATGGAAGGATTTTAAAATAACTGGGCATAAATGTCTGCCACATCAAGATAATGTGTCATGACAAAGACCCATGTCCCTACCTTCAAGGTTAAGGTCACACTTACAGTTTGAAGGTACTCATTCTCTCGAGAAGAGTTTTAAGACTGATACACATTCATGTCCAGACTGTAACTTTGTCATGCATGGAAGGATTATAAAAAACAAATGTCTACCACATGAAGACAATGTGTTGCAGCTAAGGCTCATGTCTGTCCATGCGTGTGTCAATCATGTCCAGACTGTAACTTTGTCATGCATTAAGGATTTTTTAAATTATTTGGCACAAATGTCTATCTCATAACAACATTTTGTCGCATCCAAGAACCGTGTCCCTTCTTCAAAGGTCAAGGTCACACTTATATTTCAAAAGTTCATGCTATCAAGAACAATATTCAGCAATTACAGTCCAACCCTGGTTATTCGACAACCTTTTATTTGAATACAAGGCATTATCTGAAGTAGATCGGCGGTCCCATTTTTTTATCTCTATGTAAATCAATATAAATTTGAAGGTATTATTCAAAAAGCATTACCCTATTACCTCCTATTTTTCGAAGTAAAATTTCGGCCTCAATTATACAATTATGAAAAAATTTCACACCTATTATTCGAAACCAGACAATTATTGGGGCAGATCCACTTGCTGACCATTCTACTTGTGAAAAATTTTCAACAGCCATGTGTGTTATTAGACAAACGTGATCATTATGCTTGGGTGTTCTTTTATAAACTTTAATTACCGAAAATGAAAAATTATGCTCCTTGTCCGATGTTACTGTTATTGCTTGAAGATGACAGTGATAATTTTCATAAATGCTCTAAATGTGAATCTTTCAAAATAGCCAATTTTTTGTTTTCTTCTTCATTAATTGTAACGTTACATGACAGCATTTACCTCGAAAATACTAGAGTTTTGCTGTAAAGACCGTATTGATAGCACGGCCATTATCAAGGCTTTGCACGAAACAAAAAATACATAATGTAGAATAAAATGCAAGTATTTATGTCTTCAATGCCAATAAAAAATTATTTTTATGTTTCTTTTCTTATCCTTCTCAATTGATTGCAGGAAACGAGTTTGTTGTAATCTGTAGTTATACTATGATTTGCCAAAGTGGAGTAGTTTTCGTCTATCAAAATATTCCGATTTAGATTATTCGAACCCATCGATTATTCGAAGTAAATTTCAGTCCCCATCACTTCAAATAAATGGGTTGGACTGTAGTTACTTTCATTCTCTTTTCTTTTCATAATACTTGCATGCTTAAGAACCTTTTCAGGAGCATTTGTCACTTAGGTGACAGCTCTTTTCTTAATTTGAAAGAACAAGTTTTAGGTGCCTAAAATTGGCAAGTTTTGTTAAGACTGTTGTATATTTCTGTGCTTGCTTCTTTTCATGATACATTAATACTGGAATGATCTGAATTGCCATGTCAAACCATTAGACCATTTGTGACAAAGTTACTTAAAGGTGGCATCAATTTTACCCCAGCAAATTCCCTTTTTGTCATTTTAAAAATATAACCTGGTATGGTTAAAACCTTATCTTTTTCATATATTAGTATACCCTTGACCTTGAAGGTCAAATTATTGAAATTTGTTAAAAGCAGCATGCCCTCAGAGTCATGCTAATTTTTATGAAAAATTTGAAAATGTATTTAAAAGTTAGCTTTTTTTGTAGTGAATAAAGAAAGTAATTAACACATTGCACATTCCACATTGCACAAGTCCATTGACATATGGAAATGAAACTTTGCACACTTGGTTACCATCTGTAGACAGGAGGAGGTAACCGTATCAAGCATTTTGACAGAATTGTGCCCCTTTTTCTGTAATACCTCAAATATTTTCAAAGTCCATAGACATATGGCTTTGAAACAAGTTGAAATTTGATTCTCTTCTTTGAGAGCATAATAGGACTCTCTCCAAGGCCTTTAACTGTAACATGGATTTAAAGAAAAAATTTGCGCTTTTGTTTATTTAGAAAATTTTACATTATTAAGGCTTTTATTACTATCAAGCACTAAGAATAGTTGAGCGTTGCTGTCCTACTGACAGCTCTTGTTTAAATAACTTGGCACAAGTGATCATCATAATGAGATGATGTGCAGACCGCAATAATTGAGTTGCTACCCCCAAGGTCAAGGTAAACTTTTTTTTCCTTTATGGTAGATTTTAAATAACATGGCACAAATAATCACCATTGTGAGGCTAGGTCAAGGTCACACAGGTCAAATGTTAGAAATTCAAAATTTCATGTCTGTCCATAACATTTAAACTACTGCAATGTTTTGAAGATAACTTGGCAGAAATGATCAACATTATGACACCATTCGCAGAGCACAATAATCAAGTCAAATCCCTGGTCAGGTCAGGATCACACTTAATGGTTAAAAAATCTATTTTTCATGTCCACTCTATAACTAATTGACAATTCAAAAAATCTAAAATTACTTGGCACAAATGATCCCCTCCATGACCAAATCTGCAGAGCTCAACATCAAGGTTGCTATCCCCAAGGTCAAGGTTATATATTCTCCATAACTTTTTGACTTTATGGAAGATTTTAAATAACTTGGCACAAATAATAACCATCATGAGACTATGTGCTTATGATATGCATGGCATAACATCAAGGTCATGGTTTGTTGAAGGTCAGGAAGTACACATTCATGTCCACTGCGGAAGGGGATTTAGGTGTCCTTCAGACTGCCTTGTTGTCCCCCGCCTTTTCGAAGAAAAAAGGGGGATATAGAAATAGGCTCCGTCCGTCTGTCCGTCTGTCCGTCTGTCCGTCTGTCTGTCCGTCCGTCCGTCTGTCCGTCTGTCCGTCCGTCACACTTTCGTGTCCGGTCCATAACTTTGTCATTTATGAAAGGAATTTGAAATAACTTGGCACAAATGTTTATTATAATAAGACGATGTGTCATGCGCAACAACCAGACCCCTACCTCCAGGGTCAAGGTCACACTTGCTCATTCAAGGTCAAAATTGCCTATTTGAGGGTATATGTCGTGTCCGGTCCATAACTTTCTTATCTATGAAGGGATTTTGTAAATACTTGCCATAATTGTTCACAATAATCAGACGATGTGTCATGCGCAAAAACCAGTCACCTACCTTCAAGGTCAAGGTCACACTTGGAGGTCAAATATTAACATAGTCTGTTACAGGGTATATTTCGTGTCCGGTCCATAACTTTCTTATCTATGAAGGGATTTTGTAAATACTTGCCATAATTGTTCACAATTATCAGACGATGTGTCATGCGGAAAAAGCAGTCACCTACCTTCAAGGTCAAGGTCACACTTGGAGGTCAAATATTAACATAGTCTGTTACAGGGTATATTTCGTGTCCGGTCCATAACTTTGTCATTTATCAAAGGAATTTGAGATAACTTGGCACAAATGTTTGTTATAATAAGACGATGTGTCATGCGCAACAACCAGACCTGTACCTTCAGGGTCAAGGTCGTACTTGTTCATTCAAGGTCAACATTGTCTATTTGAGGGTATATGTCGTGTCCAGTCCATAACTTTCTTATCTATGAAGGACTTTTGTAAATACTTGCCATAATTGTTAACAATAATCAGATGATGTGTCATGCGCAAAAACCGGTCACCTACCTCCAAGGTCAAGGTCACACTTGGAGGTCAAATACTTACATAGTCTGTTACAGGGTATTTTTTGTGTCAGGTCTATAATTTTTTCATAGATCAAAGGATTGTGAAAATACTTCGCACAAATAGTCACAATAATAAGAGGATGTGTCATGCGCAACACCTGCATCCCTACCTCCAAGGTCAAGGTCACACTTAGAGGTAAAAAAATTAACATAGTCTGTTATAGGGTATATTTTGTGTTGAATCTAGAACTTCTTCATAGTTCAAGGGATTTTGAAATAACTTGGCACAAATAGTCACAATAATAAGACGTTATGTCATGCACAACACCTGCTCCCCTACCTCCAAGGTCAAGTTCACACTTAGAGGTCAAAGCTTAACATGATAGATTTTTAAATTCCGTGTTTCATTTTATTTTTTAACAAATTTATTGTTACATTTGCAGATCTAGCATTGATCATAATTTTGGACTGAATGTCCTGAGATCCATACCTCTATCTTTTGAAATAGCACAATTTTATGCTTCATATAAAACTCCCGGGGCGGGGGACGTTGGTAACTCTGTTACAAATTCTTGTTATAATTGATACGGATTTGATTCATTCTTGGAAAAAAGAAACATTATTGTTGCATATGACAAAACTGACATGAATTTATTAAAATGTTACCTTGATCTTTGAATGACATTAACTGTAAATTTGAATTTTATTCTTTACAAGAAAATTATGTTTTCCAGGAGTACTTTTAACTATAGTATTCCTCTTATGTGTTTGACTTAAGAAATAGAAAAGTCGAGTGTGGTCTCTGCTAAATGTTATGGGAAGGTTTGGGACTTTCATTTTACTTCAAACCCAGAAAGTCAATCGAAGTTTGACATAATATTTATAGAAGATTATCTGTGTTTATATATATTCACACTGGACATTTATGATATATGTAAGTAGTCACAGGGACTGCAAATGAAGTTTGGGCATATTGTAAAGTGTCCTATGGACATGTTCTAGTTTATTCTTGTTTCTGTTTTTTCCAGATGACAAAAAATCTGCTCCCCTATAGACTCCCTATGGAGTGATAATGCATGGAGAAAAAGACTTGAGCAAAAATAAAAGATGAACTTTACTTTTTTCATTTTTGTCTTCTTTGTTGGATTTTTTTTTGTTGTTGTTGAGTTTTTGATAAAAGATATCTGGCTCATCGTCTGTTTTCTGTTGATTATTCTCTCCTTAACATACATTTAATTCTGCCTTTATTATTCTTTCTTGAAATACTTGCTTTGAATTTATAGCTAATTCTAACTGAAAATTGGGAATAATTGCGGAGGTCATATTGCACTTTGTATATGTATATATTTCACATTACATTCATGTCCAAGATAAAAGTTATGTGCAGTATATCTTAATTACAGTGGCCACCCTGTTAATGCTTGTGTATTGTCTTAGTGCATGACTCAGTACATAAGTGTTTCAAGCTATGCAGCATCTTGTAATCCTTGTATAATGTTCACTCTATTTATAAGTCATTTTATAATTACAGATTTTGTTTTTTGTATCACTTTATATGTCAGAGATAATGTCTAAATACCCATAATTATACTATGTTGCTTGTTGCTCTATTTAAGACTTAGGCTTGTAGATTGTCACTTTGGTCCTGTGGATTTTAATTTATGTTCAATCAAATATATTAGGAAGAAAATGTATGAATTTAGAGCATGATACAGTAAGCTGTTTGTGTTTTATATTGAAAAGTTGGCAAGTATGTAGCTATGAGCTTTGATTCATATGTTTGATTTAGTCACCAATAGCATAGTGAGGTATTATAATGGACTCCCTGTCCACTTAAAAGTTGTAAATGTAAACAGAATATTTTCTAAAGTTAAAAATGTTAAAGATTAAGAACTTAACATCAAACTACATAATGCCAGTATAGATCATCTATGTTGAAATTCATAACCATTTTCCATCATTCATAATAATATCAAATTTTGAGTACTCTCACAATGTTGGTATATTTTCCAGGACATTAAGTGTGCTCAATAAAAGACTACATCTTGAGTGACTGCACAGAGACAAAATTTTTATTGGACACAAATGTTCCATATGGAGAACTGTGAATTAATTGTTATTTTTTAAATCATTTTTTGTTTGTCTTGTATGAAAAAAAGAACTAGTCAAGGCTTGTTTCTAAGATAAAGTTTAATCTAAGGTTACATGTTTTTCAAAAAGTGAAAAGCTCAAAATTTTAATATTGTCAGACTACCCTTCCATGAATAAGTATGGTTTATCAGTTAGCTATACTGTGTTTTTATGGCATATAAAATTGTTGGTTTGTTGCATGATCTACTTTGGCTGGATTGAATCTGTTTCTAGTTATCCTGGTCCTGTGTGACTGGATATTTGTTGGAAGATGTATTCCGTGAATGTCCATCTGCCTTGCTCATCTCCTTTTTGTAGTTTGCTGTGGTACTAATTCATACCAAGTCATGTGTAATGTAAAATTAATTTGTTGTGAGTTTCATATTTAAAATATAATATTTGGGGGGATTACAGTTTGATAGTACAACAATTATTAAGTCTAACAGAATAATAATTAATTACCATTTGAACATAGTATATAGAACATAGAATATAATAACAGACAAATATACAGACGATTATAGTGTATGGATAATACAAACATGATAATCTGTGTGAATGTTTAAAAAAAACATAATCAGCTGTTCTAGCAAAGAAGTTTGTGATAAGTGTGTTCTGAAACTTGTTGCCATCAACCTACTGTTGGGTAATTTAGTGTAATTAATTATATGCACTCTAGTTTTATATATATAATAGAACTCATTTTGAAAAGACAAAATGTATAGCAGATTAAGAAGTGAAACACGGAGTCTTTTCCATAAAAATGTATTAAATATTAATTTTAAACTTGAGACACACAGTAATCATATATATCTTCTTTCTTGATAAAGTAATAACATTAATTTTGAATATTTTTGTGCTATCAGATGCTTAATCTTTGTTAAATAGGGAAATAATTTAAATGTGAACATGAATAAGGAAATAATGTGAATGTAGACTTAAATAAGGAGATAATGTGAATGTAAACATGAATAAGGAAATACTGTGAATGTAGACTTAAATAAGGAGATAATGTAAATGTAGTCTTAAAGAAGGAGATAATATAAATGTAGACTTAAATTATGAAGGAGATAAAGTTAATGTAGACTTAAATAAGGAGAAAATGTAAATGTAGACTTAAATAAGGAGAAAATGTAAATGTAGACTTAAATAAGGAGATAATGTAAATGTAGTCTTAAAGAAGGAGATAATATAAATGTAGACTTAAATTATGAAGGAGATAAAGTTAATGTAGACTTAAATAAGGAGAAAATGTTAATGTAGACTTAAATAAGGAGAAAATGTAAATGTAGACTTAAATAAGGAGATAATGTAAATGTAGTCTTAAAGAAGGAGATAATATAAATGTAGACTTAAATTATGAAGGAGATAAAGTTAATGTAGACTTAAATAAGGAGAAAATGTTAATGTAGACTTAAATAAGGAGAAAATGTAAATGTAGACTTAAATAAGGAGATAATGTAAATGTAGACTTAAGTAAGGAGATAATGTGAATGTAGGCTTAAATAAGGAGATAAAGTTAACATAGAACAAGCTTCAATTTTTTATGCTGCATATTATCATAGGTCAGTCTGCCTCTCTCATGCTAGAGTTATTAAAATGAAGTTGACACAATTTGTAGATCTTCACATTTTATACATTAAGTGTGGTTGTATTTTGTCACAAATTTTATAAATCTTTACATTTTAACATCTGTGCAGAACAAAAAATGAGAGCTTCTTGTGTGTGATATTATACCATATACTGTAATAATTATTCAGACAAGCCAATAAACTGGTACACTGATGTACTAATTTTTTCAGCTTACAAAGCTAAGGAAGCTAAAGAGCCAGGCGAGAATCACGGGATGACGGGAACATCTATGTAAATAAAGACCAGAGGGAGAAAAAAGCAGTGTATTTAGTCTAATGGAAAAGTCATCGTTCTACTATGTCGGATAAAAGACATCAAACTTTATCTTGGCTCTCTTTTTTTTACAAAAGACATTAAACTTTATCTGTGCTTTTTCTTCAAATATGTATGGAATATTTAGTTCTGTTTCAAAACATTTTCTTTTCTTTTCACAGTATGAATAATGTTCTTACTTTAATATCTAACTTTACTGTGAGAACAAAATCATGATTTTTTTTTTATTTCTTTCAAATGTACAGACTTTAATATAACAGCAAGAATAAAAAGTGAATGAATTTCTTAAATTTGGTTATTAGTCCCTTAACCAGAGTTTGCCCTAACTCTCATATGGATATCTAGGATGGTTATGAGAACACAGTAGGGAACAATTAATCTATTTATTATGGATAGTAATTCTTTAAAAAGATCAATGGTGTAAACAAAAGGGTAGCCACTTGGGTAATTATTTGTGAGGCTGCGCATCTTGGCCAATTGCTGTTTGAAATTCTAAAATGTTCCTGCTGTAACTTATCACCATTATTGATGTACTTGAGTATGTGAGGAAATATCAATATAGAGATTATGCATATGAACTTTTTTTTCTTTGACTGTCACAATAGAAATAGCAATAATCAAAAGTTACACTTCAAGAGGTGAATGTAAGGAGTATTTCATTGTACATGAGACAATGTGCAAATATATTGAGTATGAAGTGGTGTTGCTGTTAACTAAAATATGGACTTTGATTGTCTGAAGGAAAATTGGAAGGGGACCTTAGCAGAAGTTCTGGATGTGTACACAAGTGCTTTGTTTATTGGCTTGTCTGAAATGGACATATAATTTGGATATTGATGTTTTATCATTTAATCTGCCTGGCACAGTATTGAAATGTGTTTTCTTTAGAAAACTGTTAATACAACATCATAATGTAAAAGGTTTGCTGCATAAATCATACACATTGACAAAAGAAATCACAGTGTTTCCTGCCTAAATCATGGATGAATAAAAAGCTGAACATATTTATATTGTTTAAAAGATTTAGATTTTTCACATAACAATGCTGTGCTGTATGTAGATGTAACATTTATTTGCATGTTCATAGATATTTCTGCTTTTTATGTACCTACAAACTTACCAACCAAGTACTGCTTGAATTTTAATCATTTTGCATGTTCAATAGTAAAGGCGGGCTCCACTGAAGTCAAAAAGTTTATTATTATATAAAATTTCAAAATATTTCATAAATTAAGTTGGGAATATAAATAGAAAATAATGAAAAAGATAATAAAGAAATATACAAAATATTGCATTAAAAATCGATATAATATTTAGTGCAATTTTCAATCTTATTTGAGTTAAAGGAATTAAAAAGCTTTCCATTTTGATTTTGCACAATTTAAGTTAATATTATAGAAAAATGTAGTGAGCAAATGATCTGAAATAATTTTGCATACGAGTTACTGTAATTGACAGTCATTAAATGGCATAAAATTCTGGAAAAAACATTTTTCCATTCATATCAATAAACTTCAGTGGAGTCCCTTTAATTATCTGTTATTGATATTGTAAATAATTATGTGTGAGGATGCCCAGATGAACCAGTGACATACATGGTGCTTTATTGCTTTAATGCATGGCATACATTATAACACGCTTCTGTTATCAGCATACACAGCTTCATGCATAGATTACACTCTCCAAGAACGGCTTATGCAAAATTTAATCTCCAAGAACGGCTTATGAATGCACATGCTTTAATTTTATGGCTGAATGTGATTAAAATATGGCCATAATTTAAATAAAGTCTCTGGTTTTTTTTTTAACTAAACCTGTATAACTGGGATTCACAGATTCATTGTAAATTAGAATTTTTGTTGAACCATTGCAATTGTACATTGTATATAAGAGCTTGTTAAATGTTTTTTTTTTTCATATATTGATCTTTAACTGTTCTGTTTCAATTGAAATTAGCAAGCCTTGAATGGTACTGATATCATGTATGCATCAAAAATGAGGAGATCATCTCTGTTTGTCTACTGTATGACACTTTGAAATGTCTTTAATGTAATAGATAATCATTGTCAATTTAGTCATTTATATATTTATTTGTAAAGAGGGTTTTTTTGCTGTTGTAAATGAAACTTGAAAAGTTTTGATAGATAAAAGGGGTGAAAAAGTATGTTTTTTTATTATACTTGTACATGTTTGCATTAGAAACATTTTTTACATTTTTTTTAAAAAAAAATTCATTAAAATCATAGTATTGAACGCAAAATTAAAGGAACTCCACTCGTGTCCAAAAGCCTTAAAACATAGAATTTGAATTTCCTACATAGATCAGCTTGGGTATTTTAAGTACTATAAGATATGCAAAAGATAATTGACACATGCACTTACAAAAATAAAATTAAAATCATATTTTCGTTTTATTCTTAGCTTGATTTGAGTGAAAACCATTGCAAATGTTTGTAAACTTTGGGTCTAAGCATAAAATGATTATCTCAAATTTTGCACACACAAGTTATTGATCAAGATCTACTTTCAAATTGAACTTAAATTTCAAAAAATTATTTCCAAGTCTGTCATGTAAAAAAAAATTCAAGTGGAGTTCCTTAAAAAAAAAAAAGAAGAAAAAAAAGATGTAACAAATCTAAAAATGAATGTTTTCAAAGGCACTGAATGCTATTTTTATTCACCAGTGATGGTGCAAGCTATTAAACATATGTTTTATAAAAGAAAGTGTTAAACACTAAGCTAAGAATTAAGACAATCTAGGTGTCCATCAATCATTTCAATATAGTAGGATTAAACAGTGTGTATAAATTTTTACAGAACATTCTTTGAGGAATCATTGTTTTTTTTGGAGAGGGGGTGTGGGTGTTTTTTAATTAACATCATAAAAAGGCAATGTTTACTGTAAAATTAGAAAAAGTGTGTTACTTAGTTTTAAATATGTACATTTTGTGTTTCAATGTTTTCTTTAATTTTAAAAGTTGTTACCTACAAGTAAGGAGTGTTATCACCTGATTTAAAAGATGTTTCTGTAATAGAGTCTAGATAATACTTTGTTGTTGAAAATTTTATAAATGTATGAATCAATGCTTTTTGTTCTCTTTCAATTCTTTCAATGTGGATAATTTTGATGAACGTTCCTGCATAAAAAAACCTGCAGAAGGTATATAAAATCAGTTGTTTCAATTTTAAAGACTCTTATAACTACAAAGTGGCTTGTCTAATAAGTTCAGTATTTTACTGAAGGACCTTGATCCAATCTTGAAGTAAATTGACAATAATTTATTGTTTTGAGATATTTCATGTCTGAAAGCCATTGACATCAACAAAATTGATTACTTACTTGCTGAAAACTAAATAGTTACTTACAGCAGACTCTAGAAGCATTTGATTTTCAATTGTCAAGTTAACAGAAAATAAATGTTGTTTTAAAATATATGAAGTTTCATCTAGGCTCTATGATGAGGGGAAATGCATTACTTTGTAAATCTGTGGCTCAGACAATATAAGAAGTGCTGCATTTCACTCTTCAATCATATTTAACTATTGTTGTTGTTTTTTAAGTATTAAGTGAATTTGTTTGTTCAATGTTCATTTAAATATTTCTTTTATTGCAAAATAAAAGTCTTTTTAACATACATGTTTTAAAATGCAGAGAGACTCCTGGTTCAAGTAAAAAAAAAACCTTTTGAATTATAGATCACCTTTAAAATTAGCTCATAATTATGTTTTCTTTTTTACCTTTAGTTCTTTTAGAGGTGGTCCAACACTTTTGTATAACATCAGATGTTTTTAATTGAATTAATAATGTTTTAAAACTATAACTGTTTTACAACCATATATGCCTGCTATGATTAATATGACTAAAATTAATAGATTTTTTTTATTTATATTTAATTTTTTTAAATAAGGTACAGTATTTAAGATGTCCAGACAAAAAAAGGTGATAACAAAATCATATTTTATGTTTAATAAGTACAGAGCCAAAACAGGTTGGCTTTTTAAGAAACAATTCAAATTAAAGAATATCTTTATACACTTACAATTTAGATACAGTAAAAATATTATAATTCAAGAGAAATTTTCATTTAGATATAATTTAATCGGAAATGTTACCTGAAAAATCAAATGAATTAATAGATTTTAGGAAACATCGTTATTATCTTAAGTTTACAATTTGTATAGTTCTGAAAGTGCCATACAACAACTTTTGTAAATATTTATAAACCATTGTATTTTGATTTTACCATTCACTTGAATCACTTTGTAGAAAAGCAAATTCACAAAGGTTAGTGTATATTATAGTGTGTTTAGTGTTATTTATGTCTTTGTTTTTAGTCACATATTTTACCTCTTATTCATTAATTTGATATTTTTAAATTTAATAATACAGATCCCTATTCTCATTCATTCAAGTAACTGAGAACATATTTATTTCTTAGATTATTTACAATCTGAATATAACAGTTGAAAGAAAATGTCTCATGTATCAAATATTTAACTTTATACAAAAGCAAAGAATTAGAAATTATAGAAAAAACGACATAATTGATAAAGCAGAAATAAAAGATCAAAAGTAAAAGTATGTGGCTAATTTAACACTCCATTTTAAGTTCATGTCACCAGTAAAGTCACTCTAGCTCAAGTTCTGATGACTACCTCTGTTAAGTTCTTGTGTCACAGAAAAGAACAAGTTACTACTGAAAAAGAAATGTTCCTTATGCATGCACATTTTACTTGATATGTTATCAAGATATCGTGAAGATTCTTTGTCTTTATTTAAAA